>NC_091184.1:832546-940969 GCF_040958095.1 Procambarus clarkii | reverse complement strand
TTGTTTAAAGATGCTAATGATGCTGGGATATAAAGGGGTGACTGCTGAGATGTTGCAAAGCATTGACGTTTTTGTAGGAAAAAAGAAATGAAATGTCTGATATACAACAAATGTCAAAAAGGTTCGTTCAGTGTTCGGCAGGTAGGCTGCTCTATTATAACAATCTTTCTTTGTTTCAAATGTGTCCCATTTGTTTTGTATCTGTCATTTACGTCTCAATAATGGAGAAGCCTACCTTACATATACACTCAACAAACCATTATGAAATTTTCCTTTCTTCAAATGTGTTCAATATTTATTTTTCATTTGTCTTATAGTAAAAGGTTCGTTCGGTGGTCGGCAGGTAGGCTGCTCCATGTTTCTTACATACAAAAAATGTAAATAATAAAAAAATTAAGAATTTTGAAAACCAGTACAAATGTCAAAAAGGTTCGCTCGGTGGTCTACAGGTCGGCTGCTCCATGTCTCTTAAATAAAAAAAATAAAAGAACTGTTGAAACAATTTGAAAAAATGGACAAATGCCATAAAGGTTCGTTCAGTGTTTGTCGGGTAGGCTGCTCCATTATTGAGACGTAAGTGACAAATACAAAACAAATGGAACACATTTGAAACAAAGAAAGATCGTCATAATGGAGCAGCCTACCCAACAAACACTGAACGAACCTTTTGCTATAACGAATATGAAAGACAAGGGCTGCTGGCTGGGTTAGTACTGCGTGAGCAACCATTTGTGGCACACGTGCCTCTGGCTCTCAAACACCTGTCCGACACGGTGTTGAAAGACTGCGCTCAGTCGGTGCAATTCAGACCCTATTGTTTGAAGAACATAAAGGTCATAACATAGGTGGAGCTAGGCGCAATAAGGGCTTAACACAACAGTCGGATGCCAGTGATACAGCACCTATGAGGATGATACAGCGAGCGTATCCAGTTGTAGCTCTGAGCCCCACCCTTGCCATCTCCAATTTATATAGATGAATCATTTTCTGCATTTAGTGATGATGCATCTGATACAAGTAGCATAGATGAACAGTGTTAGCGACTTCCATGGTGGTATTGTCCATAGATATTTTCAAGAATACCTGAATCTCTTCCTGACTGAACACTCTTTGAGGCTCGCTGAATCTCTTCCTGTGTGGGACCTTACAAAGCGATCTTTTCAAGACTACCTTACAAATTGAGCTTTTCCTATAATCGTTTCAATACTACCTTATGCTTTACAAGCTTGGCTACATACCACCTACAAGTACTAAAGCCAAGGGTGAACGCGAGTGCGTTATTTGCAAGCACACAGAACGATGAAACAGGAAAACTAATTACTAATTACTACGAAGATAAATTTACTCAAATAAAGAGCAACATTAAACAAACTTGGAGCACAATTTCACAAATATTGGGATCAAAGAAATCTTTAAATAACAAACCGACTCTCCTGTCTAATAACGATGGTCAGCTTTCAGCCTCTGATTCTGCTATTGAGTTTAATAGGTTCTTCTCTTCCATTGGTTTATCCCTTGCAAATGATATTCCATCTTCCAGTACTGACATTAAGGACTATCTTACAGGTAACTATCCACAGTCTCTGTACCTAAAGCCTATTAACTCCACTGACGTCAATGAGATAATCCTTTCCCTTAAAACCAAGTCTGGTGCCCTTGAGGAGATACCAACTTTAATTTACAAAAAAGCCTCCAGATCTTTAGCCCCTGCTATTGCTTTGCTCTTCAACAAGTCACTTGAACTCCAAACCTTTCCAGATATTCTAAAAAAAGCGAGAGTAACGCCTGTCCACAAATGTGGTGACCCCACAGATGTTAACAACTACAGACCTATATCAATCCTGCCAAACTTGTCAAAATTTTTTGAAAAACTTATATACAAGCAGCTTTACTCATATCTAGCCAAACTCAATATACTTAGCCCTTGCCAATATGGCTTCAGACCCAAAAAAAGCACTAACGATGCACTTATTAGTATGCTTAACTCGATTCATACAGCTCTTGATAAAAAGGAGTTCCCTGTTGGGTTATTTGTGGACCTGCGTAAAGCTTTTGATACTGTCAACCACCATAACCTTCTTCTTAAATTACATCATTATGGAGTCAGAGGACACTCCCTACAATACCTCGAGTCCTACCTTACTGACAGGCTCCAATATGTTTCTGTGAATAATACAATTTCTCCCACCCTACCCATCAACATTGGTGTTCCTCAGGGCAGCATACTTGGCCCTCTCCTCTTTCTCATCTACATTAATGACCTTCCAAATGCCTCCCAACACCTCAAACCAATTCTATTTGCTGACGACACAACCTTCATTTACTCCAGTCCTGACCCTCTTGCTCTAAATGCCACAGTAAATACTGAGCTAAATAAAGTCCATCTTTGGCTAACTGCCAACAAACTCACCCTTAACATTGACAAAACCTTCTATATTCTGTTTGGCAATAAATCCTCTAGTCTTATAAATCTCAAAATAAACAATACCCAAATTTGTAACAAATTAGATGGCAAATTCCTTGGCATTCTCATTGACCACAAGCTGAATTTCCAGGGACACATTCTAAATATATCTAAAAAAGTTTCAAAAACTGTGGGCATTCTTTCTAAGATCAGATATTATGTACCACGCCCTGCCCTGGTGACTCTCTATTACTCCCTTATCTATCCTTATCTCAACTATGGTATTTGTGCTTGGGGTTCTACTACCCAAAATCACTTACGTCCTCTAATTACCCAACACAAAGCCGCTATTAGAACAATATCCAACTCTGGCCCCAGACATCACTCGGTACCCCTACTCAAATCTCTTAATATGTTAGATATTAAGTCACTGCACATTCTCTCATGTGTATTATACATATATAAAACGCTAAACTATAATGCCAATCCTGATCTTAAAAGCTTCATAGTAGGTTGTAACAGAACCCATGAGCACCACACCAGAAATAAATACAGTTTTGATATTCCTAGAGTACGTCTTAATCAAACTAGAAATGCTCTGCAAATCAAGGGGCCCAGAATGTGGAATGACCTTCCCAACCATGTTAAAGACTGTACCTCTCTCAACCAGTTTAAGATAAAAACTAAACACTACCTAATAAATTCCCTGTAATCTACCTCACTCCTCTATTGTCAACCCATGTCTGTTATTTTCTTTTTTTTTTTTTTTTAATCAACACTGTTTGTCAACCTATTGTATTTGTGCTGCTTTTTCAGTCATGTTTCCCCCTTTTTTTTTATCTTTATTTGTATTTGTTCTCAACATCTTTTATTCTTTATGCTCAATTAGTATTAAGTTCTAGATATTAATGTTTTCTTGCCCGAAACGCATTGCGTAATAGTGGCTTTAGGCATTGTATGTACTAGCTCTATCTATATATCAATCCATTACTGTAACATCACTTGTATGTATATACCTTACCTGAATAAACATCTGAATCTGAATCTGAATCTGAATCTGAAACGAAAATGTATCTGTAGCTGGTGCAAGGAGAGCAAAGTCGCACTGTGTACCATGGACTACTTCGTTGACTATTACGCACCTCCAAAGTACTGAGTGTGTAATACAGTGTGTTACTGTGTAAATAGTATGTGAAACTGTACATATTGTAATTTTAGTGAATTTTTACCACACAATATTGTGACAATAAACATTTATTGTGGACACCTTACTGACACATGTATCACAGTTCCATGGAAAATTATGAACATTCTACTGTATACATATTGTAAAGGTCACAAATATGCATCATATACGTTAAAAGAAGCAAATAAAACCGCATTGGAAATACATAGAAAAAATATTTGAAAATATATTTGTGGCAACACGCGGTGCTTGAATGGCCTGCGCGACCGTGTCTGGGAGCTTCACACACGGGCGACCAGGCCCTGATGACGTCACAGCGCACCTTGTCCACGCCCTCACAGCCAAAGTGGAATTTGATAATTATTTTTACATAGACATGTTCAGGGAAGGAAATTTATCATTTTACAAAGAAAAATTATATTTTGAGGAACATTTGATGTCATGCACACTGGGGGAATTTCACAATAAACACAGTGCATCACACTGGTTACATGGGGGACACTCGTTTTGTATGACGTCCGTTTCACATGACGAACATGGAACGGATTAAATTCGTTACTCGAGGTACCACTGTATTTCACAAAACTTGACATACATCTCATTCACTTCCTTGCCTAGCAACAAGTCTGTCCAATTATACTCACTTAAATTTTTTCTAAGGTTGCCATAATGTCCTCTCCTAAAGTCAGGTTTTTCAATTGCATTGACCATCATATTTTCTTCCAGATTATAACGCATTGCATACTTTATTCCCAAAAAGACATGGTCACTTTTACATACTGTGCTGTATGTTGAGTACTATAAAACAGGTTATGAAACTTTTGTACACTAAAATTACTGCAACCTTAATCATAACACATTAACACTATGTACTTAAATTTAACAATTGTTCTAACTGTACACTCCACACAGGATGTTCTTAGATGTTTGCATCAGGTTTGCTGGCGCTCGCTGCTGCTGTGTTTGCCTCAGCTGCTTCTGAGCTGGTGCTGGCTGCTGTTGTACAGGTGCTAGCTAATGTTGTAATCGTGCTGGGTATAGCTTTGCTCGTGCTGGGTACAGCTGTGCTCGTGCTGGATACAGCTGTGCTCGTGCTGGGTACGGCTGTGCTCGTGCTGGGTACAGCTGTGCTCGTGCTGGATACAGCTGTGCTCGTGCTGGGTACGGCTGTGCTCGTGCTGGGTACTGCTGTGCTCGTGCTGGGTACGGCTGTGCGTGCTGGGTACAGCTATGCTTGTGTTGGGTACGGCTGTGCTTGTGTTGGGTACGGCTGTGCTTGTACTGGGTATAGCTATGCTCGAGCTGGGTACAGCTATGCTCGTGATGGGTACAGCTGTGCTTGTACTAGGTATGGCTGTGCTTGTGCTGGGTACAGCTATGCTCGTGATGGGTACAGCTGTGCTGGTGCTAGGTACAGCTGTGCTGGTGCTGGGTACGGCTGTGCTGGTGCTGGGTACGGCTGTGCTGGTGCTGGGTACAGCTATGCTCGTGCTGAGTACAGGGGTACAGCTGTGCTCGTAATAGGTATGGCTGTGCTCATGCTGGGTATGGCTGTGCTGGTTGATTTTCTGCCTCTAGTTCTTGCAAAATATTGATTCATTTTCAGCACTAATAAGGCACTATTAGCAAGCCACTGAGACATCTTGTTGTATAACAATACAGCTGTAGTACAAAAATGGTAAATTCCACAATTATTCTTCCACCGGGGGACAAACACATCCCTCGCAGACCAAGCTAATGGCACTGGGTGCCTACTGAATGAACGCAGACTAGGTCTATACACCCTACAGTAGGCTGGTGTTCAAGCCAGATCCAGTAACATAAATTTCTCTCAAATATTGTATTTACATCAAATTATATGCTTTTGGGTTACATATTTAGTTTAGTGATTATTACAATAATAAGCGCTAAAAAAAATACTTATTTCAGAACTGATTTTTTAATTTTATTATTTCGAAGCCATGAGTCACTGAAATGTGGCGACGAAATCGAACAAAATACGCATGGTGGTGTGCACACGGATTAGACCCGTCCACTCGCGCTAGAGTTGTTATGCCAATAACATGAATAATTTCTCAAATAGCAGATATCTATTACAGCACAGATATCACTGTAATAGCAGATATCAGATACAGTACATTTTTTTGTTTTATTTAGTTTAGTTTAATTAGGATAATAAAGAGCTATTAGAGCACCAGTTTTAGAAATGATTTATTAATCTGAAACTTTCAAAGTCATGGGGCACTGAACTATGACGACACAGATGAAAGCGAGTGAAACTTCACTGTAAAGTGAGGTTTACAGTACAGTATTCCCTTATCTGTCCACCCTCACTCATATTGTTTCATCACAGAAAATGTATATATGAAGATTTCAACATATTAGCTAGCTATTCACGCTTCAGCCTTTAAAGTAAGTACTGTAATCTACAAAGATACGTGCGCCACAAATCAGTGAATGAAAATCATGGAAACACAGACGTTCACTTGTGTGGACCACTCTGGCTGGTGTTTGGTTAATATGCTTCACTTGTTGTGTGGACCATTCTGGCTGGTGTTTGGTTAATATGCTTCACTTGTTGTGTGGACCATTCTGGCTGGTGTTTGGTTCATATGGTTCCCTTGTTGTGTGGTCCACTTGTGTGATCCAACTTGTAATATGAAGGAATTATTAATTATAACCTGTGATAGAATGGGAAAGTTTTACACCAGTCTGTAAACTATCCCAACATCGTAAGCTTGTGGACCACTTGTCCACGTGTGTGATCAACTTGTCATAAGAAGGAATTATTAATTGTTATCTGAGATAGAATAGAAAAGTTTTCCACCAATCAGTGAACTCTGACCCAACATCTTAAGCAAATCCGCACATCCCGCCGCTTCAGCGAACCAGAGTAAACCAAACCGGGTGAATAAATCCAGCCTGTGAAGTGTGCGACTTAGCCAGAGATACGGCAAATTCAGGTACATTGAATTGAGGTTGTACTGTACTTGTCTTCTTTGTGCATCGGACAGTTGTTTGCATCTTTATTCCTGAGTACCAGTAAATAGGAGGTGTTATCATTATTATCAGTATCAGTTGCCGCCCATCAAGAACGCATTTACTTTTAGAAAATTCGTCAAAAACCTATTTCTTGACATATTCGGATGAAATTTTCACGACGCTGATGCCAAATAATGGGAGATTTGTTTAAAAATTTTCACTATACTGAATTGAAATTGAAATTGAAATTGAAATAAGTTTATTGAGGTAAAATACACACAAAGGGATGAGGTAGCTCAAGCTATTCTCACCCCGTTCAGTACAACGTGTTAATATATACATATACACACATCACAAATAAACATATTACCAAACATTCTGAGAGGTAAAAATATACATTTCCTCCTCACAAGAGTATGGTATCAGACGTACACACAAATACTTTTATGACCTAGGTATACTGTATAGACAATTTGCAAGACACCTGCAGATAATTCAACAAAATATTACAATCTTGGTGCAAAATTCTTATATCTCTCAAGAATATCATCAACCTTTCCGTTGTGACACATCCAGGCTATTTGTTCAGGAACAGTCCTTATCTCAGTGTTTCTATATACACTAATCAACGGACAATCAAGAATATAATGGGCAAGGGTGTGAGACCTTAACATACCACATAGTTTACACTTCGTGTCATTACCATGAACATCTATCCCATATTCCCAGTAATATTTGTACCCAAGCCTGAGCCGCATGTACACAGAGTCACTCCAAGCATTTCTCCTTTTACCATAAGTGAAATGGGTGTTTTGACTCACATACATGTAGTGTTGCATGGTTTGACTACTCTCATACATTATCTCTCTCCTCTCCACTCCCGCCTGTGCCTGAATATTTCTGATTTTGCTTCTTATTTGTCTCATTGTGAATTCACATTCAATGTCAACTTGTGGTTTTGATGTGGCACGTTTGGCCAAGTCATCCGCCACCTCGTTGAGCACTATTCCAACATGAGATGGAATCCACATGAATTTCACACTATAACCTTTCAGCTGTATCTCAGTTATTCTTCTCTTACAGTCCTCCACTATAGACATGAAGACTGGGTTTCGACTGTTTAAGGACTCCAGTGCTCCTCGGCTATCGACAAATACAAAAACATTTTTGTCGTCATGACGTACTTCCTCCAAACACGCCAGAATGGCCTGCAGTTCAGCTTGTGTGGATGATATATAATTACTAAGCCGGAGTTCAATTATCCTGTCCACAGTCCCAAACTCCGTATAATCCCTTATTAGGACACCACACCCTGCCCTGCCATCCTCCGCCACCGACCCGTCGCAATATACATGTAAACTGTTGCCTCTTGGTAACCGAGATATCATGCTTCCATACAAACACCGTAATTGTCCCGGTTCATGATGAATCTTTTTCACCTTGAGGGGTACAATTTCGACGTCTATTTTCTGTACTTTCCAGGGAGCAGACATATTACACTTTCGAGAGGGTTTACAGCAGTCAAGTACGTCGTATTCCCTGAGGTCATGAGCTAATCCTCTCGTATAGCGAGTCTCCCTCAGTTTCCTGGAAGTGTGTACGTCACTCAAGCAGGTCTGAACGCTCTCAAACAGCTTATCCCCTCCTTTTCTCCGCATGAAACGAATAGATACTCTAGTGTTAATGTCACGGACTCTATCACACACACTCTGTAAATTTAATTCCATTCTCATTATTTCAATCATTGCATTTCTTTGACATCCAAGAATAATCCTCATAGCCTCGTTCTGTATCAGCTCTATTTTTTGAATTCTGCCTTGGCCTGTGTAAGACAATACGGGTGCTGCGTAGTCTATCAGGGATCGAACAGTGCTTATGTATAACATCCGCAAGATAGGTACCCCAACACCTTTACCAGAAAAAGCCAGTGCTTTTAGAGGATGCAGACGGGCTTTACATAAGGTGCTGATATGATTTATTTCAGCATTTTTACTCTCACATGTGTATCCAACATACATGCCCAGATACTTGTACTTCTGTACACGGCTCAGTTCCACACCATTTAGAGTAAGTGTTATATTTCTTCGTTTCCTATACTCGTATTTGGTTTTATCTGCATTTATAACTAAGCCTAACTTGTGACAGGTTGTACCAAGTATGTTAAGAGCATCTTGAATTTTGTTCCCAGAAGTGCCTTGTATAAGAATGTCATCAGCATATATGATCGTCGTGACCCCTGGAGGATACATCTCTGATGCTAATCTGTTCATTAATACATTGAATAAGGTGGGACTTAATACTCCCCCTTGTGGGGTACCTAACTGAAACCTCCGTTCCTCAGACATGTATCCCTGGTAATACACCTGACCTTTTCTGCCTTGCAGGTAATCCCTTATCCAGTGTAGCAATCTCCCTGTTATTCCCAGATTGGCTAATTCGTATAAGATTACTTCCCCATTGGCTTTATCAAACGCTCCTTGTAGATCAACAAAAACTCTACAATTGTCATCCACATTAGACAAACACTTTAAGAGACAATCCGCAGTACTTTTGCCTTTGATAAAACCAAAGAGATTATTGGACATGTTATCACCTACAAGGTAGAGTAGCCTATTTAACAAAATCCTTTCCATCATTTTACAAAAGCAGGATATTAAGGAGACAGGTCTGTAGCCTCCGTTTGACTTAGGGATAGGAATGATGACAGCCTCTTTCCATTTTCTTGGTAACTTTCCCTCTCTATAACTCATATTAAACAAATCAAGTAAGGGATTAGGTTTCATACCGGCTAAATAATTAAGTATGTCATACGTTACTCCATCTTTTCCCGGAGCAGTGGAGCTGCCACTTTTTATAGCATCCAGTAGCTCATCGTGGGTTATCTCAGTGCATGCTATAGATCTTGTATTTAAGGCACATAAAGTTACTCCATTTCTAATATTTTCCCATGACTCAATGGTGACTCTCGTGTCTGCAGGTAAGGACTCCATACCAGCAGCACTTGCCCATTTATCTACTAACTCATTAGCAACTTTCCCTGGATCTGAGTGAGCAATGAATTTAGTCTTACAACCCCTGACTTTATTTACTGCTCTCCATATGTCTTTAAGGTTCTTAGTATTACCAATGGCCTGAGCAAAGTCTTGCCAGTATCTGTCCCGCGCCTCCTTCCTCACCTGACTGCATTCCCTAGCCACTTCCAACATTGTATTTTTCTCTTCATCCCTCATTCCATTTTTTAACCATGCTTTATGCGCACCCGTAGCATTCTCTCCCATCCCTTGACTTGCTGATCATTGGAATATTTAAATTTCTTAGGTCCGTGCGTCTTGCTTCCCCTGCCCCCGTTATTTTCCCTCTGTACTAATTTCTCTATGTTCTCGACCATGTCCTCGTAAAAACTATCAACGCAGAGCGGCGTGTAATGTTGATACCAATCTCCCATATTTTGAATAAAATAATTTTTCATATCTTTCTTAATATTTAGCCTTTTCCTTTGAAAGTGGACTTGTTTTTTCCCCAGTGGTAATTCAACGTTCAAGGCAAAGTGGTCACTAAGTAGTTCCCGAACAACCCGAGCCTCCCCCATAATCCCCTGAGAGTTTAAAACGCAGGCATAGTCAAGCCGTCCTCCCCTGATGTGAGTTGGTTCATTGTTTCCCAATAGACAGGTATCTGGATGATCTTGTAGAAACTGTAACCACTTGACCCCATTAGTATTAATACTACCCACTGTCCCAAGGCTTGTGTGCCGAGCATTAAGGTCCCCAATGACCAGTGAAGGATTAGTATAAATGCAGTCAGGTAAATAGTTAGCGTCGAAGCAGTTCCTGGATACATACAAATTAACTACAATAAATTCCCCTTCCCTTAATGATAATTTAACACAGACACTCTCTATACCTTGCGTTTTTGATGGCGGTTCTACTAACTCTGCTGGTATGGAGTTCTTAACATAAATCGACGTGCCTCTGATGTTATTTGCAGCGAAGAGGTGAAACCCTTTATAGCCATTTAATTTCAATAATCCTTCATTCCTATCCCCTGTCTCCTGGAGAGCTACAACATCAATATCATTTCCCATCACATAACAATGAACATCTGTAACCCTGTTTCTCAAACCATTAACATTCCATGACAACACTTTCAGTCTAGGGTGATCCATTATTAATCAATTCATTGCCTAAGTCATCCCCAATAAGTTCACTAAATGATAGCCATACCTTGTATAACATCTCCCACCTCCTCCCAAGTTCACCAGTAAAAGCGACATTGCGATTCTCAAGAGATTTTTTCAGCCCTGAGATGTCCATTATTGGCCCAAATGATTCCTTCATTTTATGTGTAATTATAGGGTTCTTCCTTTCACTACGACTACCATCATTCACACACACTTCACTTTCCTTCATTTCATCACTCAATATTTCATTTTTGTCCTCAACCACTATATCCTGACTATCCTTCACCGTTTTGTGATTTTCCTTGACCTCCTGAACGTTTAATTTAGCCTCGATGGACTCGATTCTCTGCCCCAGATTTTGGAGGAACTCACCAACTTTTTTAAGTTCAGCCCACACTTCCTTGACCATATTATTATGACCCTCTCTCTGAGCCACAGTAGCCACTTCACTCACCGTTACACTGTCACTGCCGGAGTCCTGAGTGGTGGCGTGGCTGCTTGTTGCTGGAGCCTGCCTAAGTAAAGGTGACTCCTTTACCCACGCATTCGTCCGGTTCACTGGCACTGTTTGGGGCAGACTGTTTTGCTGTGCTCCCGGTGTCTGGGTAAGAGCTCTTGCTTGCTCTGTAACATTCACCGGCCGGAGAACAGCCATACTCGGCCTCTTGCTACACACAGCCGAGCTCGCATTGTGAACACCTCCACAGTTGCAGCATCTGGGAACTATTTTCTCACCCAGATTCAGTCTGTTTCTACACACAGTAGAGAGGTGAGACTTTCCGCAGAAACGACATCGTGGATCATTTTGACAGCTCCAGGATTTATGCCCCCATCTGCAGCATTTCAGGCATATTATGGGCTCTTCCACATACTTTGCTACATGCCTGTAGCCAGCCCCGGTGATGAACACTTTTCGGGTACGTCACCTCTCACTAGAGCCACCACCTGACTCCTAGCTTCACCTTTAATAAGGTGACGCTTGGCCCACACAAATCGTTGGTCGTCGAGTATAAACTCGGGGTCCAGAATCTGAGGGTATTTATAGATAATTACCTTCGTCAGCTTCTCGTTCCCCTCCGGTATTTCCATAAGAATTCCATCGTATCCTTGCTGGGTAAGATACTCCACTGCCTCCATAGAACCTACCGTTAAGTAAGGTCTGTTTACACCTTCCTTCAGCAGGGGCTCGAACTTGCGGTGTTCTCTTCCGAGTTTGACGGTCCACAGCAGCTTCTGATGATAGGCCAGCGTGCATGAGGCAGGGAAGAGAAGCCTCCATCTCCGCTGATCCTCACCTTCCTGACATCGTTCCGTCCGTTTGTCTGCATCAGTCTCGGCGTCGTTCTTCATTCTTTTATCGTTTCCGTTAAGTGTATTACTGTCCACACTACGCCTTGCCTCCTGTCTTCTTCGTTTCTTCTTATTCCTTGTCAGAACTTCTAGATACTCGCCCTCCTCGTCTGACTGGCTGCTTTCAGGTCCATGTTAATAACGCCGTGAGAAGTAGCCATGTCTTCTGGTGACTGAGTCTCCATCTCAGTACCCAGCATGGGGGGAGGGGGGGGAAGGTGCGGAGCAGGTATCTTGACCCGACCGCGTCCCAGGTAAGACTGTGTTCACTATACTTGTATTTCATATATGGAGAAATCTCCACCGTCACCGGGCCCCTTTAAGTTTGTTGGCTAGTATTACATTTCTAAGATTAAAGTTGAATTCAGCAACCTCAGTGTTAGGCATTCTGTAACTGCTCCCATAGTCAAGTCAGCCTCGGTACCCTTGACTCTGAAACAGGCAAATATATACTCGCCACAGGTGTCTCTAGTTTGAATTACTTTTAAGGAAGTCAGATTTTGGTGGTAGTACTGTATTACCACCTCTTTGGATTGGCCAACAGTTATGAATTGCCAAGTAGTTTGTTATGTTAAAGAGTTTGTTGTATCCTCTTTCAACCACGTTTCATTAACCCTTAAACCGCTAAGGGCTATTGCCCTGCAACACCACCAGGCACCACAAAAAAAATCCAAATTGTTTTTCGTTTTATAAAGGTGTTCATTTATGTTCCCTGATCACTGCAAAAATAATAATAAAATCGTAGGTGACATACAGTGCATCCTCACTCTAAAAAACCCCGCTCTAGCGAATTCCCGGAAGATCCAAACAAATTGAATTCGTTACTAAATGTTCAGTAGAACATATAAAATGTTCAATTAACCCTCAAACCGCTAGGGGCCCAAATGGAATTCACACCCACAGGCTCAACAAAAAAAAAAAAAAATCCAAAAAATTCTTTCTTCTTATAGAAGTGTCCATTTTTGTTCCCTGATCACGGAAAAAATAACAAAAAATTGTAGGTGGCATATTTTTGCCGCAATAGGGTAGGGAAGTGTGGCAAAAAAGGGGCGTTGGCAGAGCCTTCGCCAGACGAGGTCTACTCCGCCCGAGCTGTCAGACTGCAGTTGCCACAAATATATTATTACCTAATTATTTCAATGTCTCTTGATTGATTTTTTCTTAGTTTTTTTGCAGTAATATTATTCCATACAGTGAATTGTGGTATATTTATATTATAAAATGTGTGAACCATCGCTGTACTCAAAATTATGGTATGCGTATTAGTGATTCAATTATTATGTTCATAAAACAATAAACAAATAGTTTTGCTGTTGTTACACTATATACACAGGTTATATATAAGTATCTGCATGTTTTGTACACCATAACGAACTACTAAGTTGGTCTTGTGAGTCAAAAAGCAACGAGGAGTGACCGCCAAACACCAGCGAGCCACTCACTGCCACTCCCTCCTTCAACACCACCTCACTCACCCTCATTTACCTCCCACAATACTCTTTCTGTATTTATTCACTATACACAGACGTTATATATACGTATTTACATGTTTTGTTCACCATAACTGTACATCTAAGCTTGTATGGTGAGTAAAGGCCATAAGACGTAGCTACTCACACAGTCAGCTGATCGGCGGCCGCCCTCAAGGCCAGACGCACTAATATTTCTCCAACAACAATATTGTTTGTGGTGTTATTACGCTATATACACACATTATATATAAGTATCTACCTGTTTTATTCACCATACCTGAACAAATAAGCTGGTATGGTGCCCAAAGACCATCGTGGTCATCAGTAACAACATGATAAGTCGTGCAGACGACGCTCCTCCCTCACCAAAATGTCGGCTCCCAACCTACTCCTCTTGCTGTTATCTCACACTATACACACGTTATATATAAGTATCTACATTTGTGTTCACCATGGCGAACCACTAAGCTGGTATGGTGAGTGCAGTCAATAAATGGTGACCACACACAGTCAGAAAACGACGCCACAACCCTCCCTCCCACAGCATTACTCCTCCCTCCATGGAGCACAGCGCTAAATATCACCACAATCCTGCTATTATCAGAATCCTGGTCAATTTTTTCACAGTCAGGGGGCTTCAGTAATACTATCACTGCTAAATAATAGCAGTATCATTTATATTATGGTATTTGTAGGCGATGCTGTGGTCACAAGCTGAACAGCGGTTCTGTGAGCTCGTGCTGCGTGCGCCAGCCTTGGTGGCTTGCTCAATACTGACGCTGTAACACCCAAGAATGTTGGCCTGGATTTTTTTTCTAGGTGGCATCTGGCAACTATCGGTCGTGGCTGTACTATAGCTGCCCCTATCCCAGGCGGGGCGTTTAAATTATAGCGCTAGACACGAAATCATATATAAATGATGTGAGCGGTTTCGGTTTTGTCACTGATATCATTTATATATGATATGCGCGGTTTGAGGGTTAAGCGAGGAATATTAGTCCAAGTTGTCACCGAGACCGAGCGTCAGAGGAGGTCTTCATCAATTATGATTCAAAGTGTAAACAGTTATACAGTGTTTTATTATGCTTACTAATTGTTTCCAGGGAGAAATGGTTGAAGGATGATAAAATTGTGTCAGGAGTCATTGGTGAGAGTTGTTGTCAGGGGGCAAGTGGTATGAATAGTTAGGGTTTATTGTTAGGGGGCAGGTGGTATAAGTTATTCTCATGGAAGGGAGGTTGTCAGTGGGGGAAGTTGTCAGGGAAGACAGAGTAATAGTGGTGTCAGGGGAGGCAGGTTGTGTCAGTGGTGGAAGTTGTCAGGGAAGACGGAGTAATAGTGGTGTCAGGGGAGGCAGGTTGTGTCAGTGGTGGAAGTTGTCAGGGAAGCTGGAGTAATAGTGGTGTCAGTGGTGGAAGTTGTCAGGGAAGATGGAGTAATAGTGGTATCAGGGGAGGCAGGTTGTGTCAGTGGTGGAAGTTGTCAGGGAAGGAGGAGTAATAGTGGTGTCAGGGGAGGCAGGTTGTGTCAGTGGGGGAAGTTGTCAGGGAAGATGGAGTAATAGTGGTGTCAGGGGAGGCAGGTTGTGTCAGTGGTGGAAGTTGTCAGGGAAGATGGAGTAATAGTGGTGTCAGGGGAGGCAGGTTGTGTCAGTGGTGGAAGTTGTCAGGGAAGATGGAGTAATAGTGGTGTCAGGGGAGGCAGGTTGTGTCAGTGGTGGAAGTTGTCAGGGAAGATGGAGTAATAGTGGTGTCAGGGGAGGCAGGTTGTGTCAGTGGTGGAAGTTGTCAGGGAAGACAGAGTAATAGTGGTGTTAGGGGAGGCTGGTTGTGTCAGTGGTGGAAGTTGTCAGGGAAGACAGAGTAATAGTGGTGTCAGGGGAGGCTGGTTGTGTCAGTGGTGGAAGTTGTCAGGGAAGATGGAGTAATAGTGGTGTCAGGGGAGGCAGGTTGTGTCAGTGGAGAGCTCTGGCCAGAGTTATCATCTAAATGGCAACAAGTGACTGGCGCCTCCGTGCTCCACCTAGATAGTTCACTCACTGTCTGCTTTTCATCAAATTAGCTGAGTAAATGTTACCATTTCAGTTGTTTGTAACACACAGCTCTATCATATTCCATAGTCAAAATGAAGAATTCATAATAAATGGTGATGTTAGTGGTGAGGGTGATGCATTGGGGGGGGGGGGGGGTAAAAAAGCAGCTAGCCTCTACGCAGTCAACATTATCTGAGACGGGTCAAGGTCTGGCCTGAGGCCTGGTCTGAGGTCTATCCTGAGGCCTTGTCTAAGGTGGAACCTGAGCTGAAGCCTAATCTGAGACCTGGTCTGATTTCTGGCTCTAGGTCTGGCTTGAGGTCTGGGCTGAGGTCTGGGCTGAGGTCTGGCCTGAGGCCAGCTCTGTGGCCTGCTCTGAGGCCTTGTCTGAGGCCTTGTCTGAGGCCTGGCCTGAGGTCTGGCCTGAGGTCTGGGCTGGTCTGACCCGAGGCCTGGAATGGTCTGGCCGAGGCCTGGCCTGAGGTCTGGCCTCAGGCCTGGTCTGAAGTTTGGCCTGAGGTCTGGCCTGCTTGATGGGGTTCTGGGAGTTCTTCTACTCCTCAAGCACGGCCCGAGGCCAGGCTTGACTTTTGAGAGTTTGGTCCACTAGGCTGTTGCTTGGAGCGGCCTGCAGGCTCACATACCCACCACAGCCCAGTTGGTCCAGCACTCCTTGGAGGAAGCAATCTAGTTTCCTCTTGAAGATGTCCACGGTTGTTCCGGCAATATTTCTTATGCCCGCTGGGAGGACGTTGGACAATCGCAGACCTCTGATGTTTATACAGTGTTCTCTGATTGTGCCTATGGCACCTCTGCTCTTCACTGGTTCTATTCTGCATTTTCTTCCATATCGTTCACTCAGTATGTTCTTATTTTACTGTGTAGATTTGGGACCTGGCACTCCAGTATTTTCCATGTGTATATCATTTGGTATCTCTCTCGTCTCGTTTCTAGCGAGTACATTTGGAGAGCTTTGAGACGATCCCAATAATTTAGGTGCTTTATTGCGTCTATGCGTGCCATATATGTTCTCTGTATTCCCTCTATTTCAGCAATCTCCCCTGCTCTGAAGGGGGGAAGCGAGTACTGAGCAATACTCAAGACGGGACAACACAAGTGACTTGATGAGTACAACCATCGTGATGGGATCCCTGGATTTGAAAGTTCACGATATCCATCGTATCATTTTTCTGGCTGCCGCAATATTTGCTTGGTTATGCTCCCTAAACGTTAGGTCGTCGGACATCATTATTCCCAAATCCTTGACATGCTGTTTTCCTACTATGGGCAGATTCAATTATGTTTTGTACCCTGTATTATGTTTCAGATCCTCATTTTTGCCGTACCAGAGTACCTGGAATTTATCACTGTTAAACATCATGTTATTTTCTGCTGCGCAATCCTGAAAAGGCCTGGGCCAGGCCTGAGGCCCGGTCTGGCCCTAAGCCTGGTCTGGCCCAAGGCCTGCCAGTCTGGCCACCACTCCCCACCCCAACTCCTCTACCGCTAACATTCTACAACCACCCCCCCCCCTCCCACACCGGACTACCAGTGACCGGCCCCTCCCTCCCTCCCCCTACCACCAGCGGCCCGACAACGGCCCCTCCTCTTGTCAGTTTGTTGAGAAAATTATGTGATTTTGCTTGACTGGATTCATTAATGCTCAAATTCGTAGCATTTTTATTCCAAATTGTTTGTAAATGATTGTTCTATCAAATGCCAAAGTGAAAATTAATTCATAATACTGTAAATGAATTGTTTATGAATATTTATATAGACTGATACATTTGGCTTATGGAAATCCTGGCCAATACATCATATTTGCAGCCACCAATAACCATCACATAGTTATGATTTTGATATGGAATTGTTTACCAATGACTGTTCTATCATGTGCCATGTTCAAAATAATAAATACATAATAAATAGATTTTCTGTGAATATTGTTTAGTTGATAGTGGATGTAGGACCTCTGTTATTTTCACATTAAGGGGAGGGACAGCCTGGGGCCGACAGGTAGAACGAATTCCGCGGTGAAATAACCAGCCTCACCTCATATAGTTCTTTCAAGTGAAAACACACTGTACATCATCATGTATATATTTTTGGTTACAGATTTTGTTTAGTAATATTATTAGGATAATAAAAAGTAATAAAAATACTTGTTTCATGACTCCTTTATTGTATTAGATGGAAATTCTCCAGGCTATCTCTGGCTGGCAATCTACTGCCACCTACAGAAGAATCTCTTAGGGAGGGAGGGAGGCAGTGAATGTGGGCAGGACAGAGAAAGTGAGCAGCAGTGAGAGTGACTCCCTCCCTTCATGATTCCCTCCCTTCCTGGTGGTGGTGTACAACGAGTGTTAGGCCGCTGATCCAGCCAAATATCCGCTAGTTCGGCTTCCATGGACATTTTGGCCGGAGAGGGAGATATCTTTATCCGGCCACGATTTTTGCCAAATGAGGGCGTTTTTCTGGATTGGCGGATTCCGGATTAGTGGGTTTCTACAGTATTTTGGTATGGTGGAAACGAGGAGCTTAAACAAAACAGGGTACAGGATGCAAACAGACCTACTCGTTGAAGGAAAGCGACAGGTAAAAGACCTGGGAATTATGATGTCTGACAACCTGACATTTAGTGAACATAACTGAGCAAATACAGTGGCAGCCAGGAAAATGGCAGGATGGTTTATGAGAACGTTCCAGGGACCAGCAATGCTAATACTATTTAAATCACTAATGCTGTCCCATCTTAAGTATTTCTTGGTACTCACTTCCCCTTACAGACCAGGAGAGATCTCTGAATTAGAGGAAATACACAGAATAAATACGGCATACATAGAAATGATAAAACATCTAAATAAATTACTGGGACCGTCTCAAAGCTTTTAAAATGCACTCTTTGGAAAGGAGAAGAGAAAGGTATCAAATACATGGCAGATACTTGAAGGCCAGATCCCAAATTTGCACAGTAGAATAACAACATACTGGAGCGAAAGGTATGGAAGGAAATGCAGAATAGAACCAGTGAAGAGTAGAGGTGCTCTAGACACAATCAGATTGCACTGTCTAAACATTAGGGGTCCACAGCTGTTCAACACCGAATTAGAAATATTGCCAGAACGAAGGTGGATGTATTCAAGAGGCACATGGACAGGTTCTTGCAAGTAGTGCCGGACCAACCAGGCTATAGTGGATATGTGGGCCTGCAGGCTGCTTCAAGCAACAGCCTGTTGGACCAAGTTATCACAAGTCAAGCCAGACCCCAGGTCGGGCTCGGGGAGTAAAAGAACTCCCAAAACTCTCTCCAGGTACTCCAGGTACCATATCAGAGATAAACGTTAATGATACTATTAAGTCTATCAGAAAAGATAAAAACAATCACCATAGCACCGGACTGATGCTCACTAAACTCGCTTATCCCAGTGATAAAAGACAACACCAACATTAATATACTAGTTAATGAAAATATTTTGATTAATACACTCACAATCACTGGTTATTGACATCAACATGATAAACACACACACTGGTAATACAGTAAGAATAAAATTGTCCTTACCATCATTAATGGGCAGAAGTTGTGTTTGCTATCGTCCTGGGTAGCCGAGCAGAGACTGGAAGCAGTATTACCTATTAGGGCAAAATAAAACAAATTTAAGGTTTCTATGACAAAAATTTTCCCACCAAAACATAGTAAATGTTTAGAAAAATTAAATAATTTTGTTTAGGTATTGTGCTTTGAGCAAAAGTAAGGAGGGTGAGCAGGAGTAAGGAGGGTGGGCAGGAATAAGGAGGGTGAGCAGGAGTAAGGAGGGTGGGCAGGAATAAGGAGGATGGGCAGGAATAAGGAGGGTGGCCAGGAGTAAAGAGGGTAGTCAGGAATAAGGACGATGGGCAGGAGTAAGGAGGGTGGGCAGGAATAAGGAGGATGGACAGGAATAAGGAGGGTGGGCAGGAGTAAGGAAGATTGGGCAGGAGTAAGGAAGATTGGGCAGGAGTAAGGAAGATGGGCAGGAGTAAGGAGGGTGGGCAGGAATGGGGAAGGGGGGTTATGGGCGGGTTCTCGACTGCCTCCCCTACCCTCTCTAATAGCCTACATAATGCAAACCATGTGCATTAACCCTTAACCCTTCCACTGCTCAGGGGTCCTGAGGACATTTACACGCATGTGTGCAAGAAAAAAAATTCTAACAAATTATTTCGTCTTCTTAAAATGTTAATACTGTACTAGTATGTGTTCCCTGAGCACGGGAAAAAAAAAATAGTAGGTGACATTTTGGCCACAATTGAACGAGGAAGTTTGGCAAAAAGTGGGCGTTGACAGAGCGGTCGTCAGAGCCAGTCAGCGTCACCCGCGCTGACAGGTGGGAGTTGCCGCAAAGATATTATCACTTAATTATTTCTATGTCTCTGAATGATTTTTTCTTAGTTTTTTGCCGTAATATTATTCAATAGTGTGTATTGTAATATATTTATATAATAAAAGTAATGAATAATCGCTATACTCAAAAGTATGATGTGCATATTAGTGATTCAATTATGTTCATAAAACAATAAACAAATAGTTTCACTGCTATTACACTCTATACACAGGTTATATATAAGTATCTGCATGTTTTGTGCACCATAACGAACCACTAAGTTGGTATTGAGAGTCGAAAAGCAACAAGGAGTTACCGCCACACACCAGCCAGCCACTCGCTGCCACTCCCTCAACAGCGCCTCACTCGCCCACTTTTTCCTCCCACCATCCTGTTTTATGTTTTATTCAAAATATAGAGACATTATATATAAGAATCAACATGTTTTGTTCACCACAACTGTACAGATAAGCTGATATAGTTAGTTCAGGCACTACAAGTTGTCGCTATACACACAGTCAGCTGGCGGCTCCCTCACTCATTCAAGTTCACACGCACTAAACTCTCTCCCCCAACAATACCATTTGTGGTGTTATTACACTATATACAGACGTTTTATATATAAGTATGTATATAATTTGTTCACCACAACTGTACAGCTAAGCTGATATAGTTAGTTCAGGCACTACAAGTTGTCGCTATACACACAGTCAGCTGGCGGCTCCCTCACTCATTCAAGTTCACACGCACTAAACTCTCTCCCCCAACAATACCATTTGTGGTGTTATTACACTATATACAGACGTTTTATATATAAGTATGTATATATTTTGTTCACCACAACTGTACAGCTAAGCTGATATAGTTAGCTCAGGCACTAAGAGTCGTCGCTATACACACAGCTGGAGGCTCCCTCACTCATTCAAGGTCACACGCACTAAACTTTCTCCCCCAACAATACTGTTTGCAGTGTTATTACCATTTCTTGAGAGTATCTTGAGATGATTTCGGGGGTTTTTAGTGTCCCCGCGGCCCGGTCCTCGACCAGGCCTCCACCCCCAGGAAACAGCCCGTGACAGCTGACTAACACCCAGGTACCTATTTTGCTGCTAGGTAACAGGAGCATAGGGTGAAAGAAACTCTGCCCATTGTTTCTCGCCGGCGCCTGGGATCGAACCCAGGATCACAAGTCCAGCGTGCTGTTCGCTCGGCCGACCGGCTCCCCATATATACACATATTATATATAAGTATCTACATGTTGTATGCACTGTAACTGTACACCTAAGCTTGTAGAGTGCCCAAAGAGCATAGTGACCACCCTCTAAACAGCTAGACAAATTATGCAGACGACATCACCTCCATCACCCAAATGGCTCCACCCAGCATAATCCTTTTGCTGTTATTACACTAATGCACACATTATATATAAGTATCTACATTTGTGTTCACCATAGAGAACCACTGAGCTGGTATGGTGAATGCAGACAATAACAGGTGGCCACACAGTCAGTAAACGATGTTATCTCCATTCTTCTATCAGCATCACTCGTCCCACAGTGCTAATTATTACAACAATCCTGCTATTATCACAACCCTGGTTATTTATATTACAGTCAGGGGTCATCTGTAATATTGTCATCGCTAAATAATAGCAATTATATATTTATTTTGACATTTTTTGGCAATGCTGTGGTCACAAGCTGAACAGCAATGCTGTTCGCTCATGCTGCGTGCAGCAGCCTTGGTTGCTCCAACAGTACTGTGCCTCTCACACCTGAGTATATTGCCCACGATTTTTTTTTTTTTAAATGGCGTCTTGTTACAAGAGCCCTGAGGAAGCTAATGTGAACCCCGTGTAGCCGCGGGCCATTTGAATCGGGCCTGGCACCCTATGGCGTATATGTACGTCATGCGCACCGTGGGACATGGCGTATATATACCCCATGCGCAGTTTAAGGGTTAAGCTGCTACAGCCTGGGCTGTAAAAGCTGGGCCTGGGAAAAAATATTTTAATTATGTGAAAATTAATATTAAATGTTAAAACAAATCTCCAACTTATTGGCTTAAGCGTCATCGCAATGTTTTCAGAAATGTACTTTAGACAATTTTAACAAGGAGAATATTTTGTTGATAAGGAGAACAGCTCCTATTAACTTGAACTAAGGGATAATGCAGTAATAAAGAGATGCAAGCACTTGTCCAATGTACAAAGAAGAATAGTAGCAAGAAGTGTCCACAAAGTGGATATGCAGCTGGTGCCTGTATAGTAATACAGTACATAATAATACCAATAATAATATGTTATTATGCTCTATTTTGTTATATATCATAAAAATGTATTGCCTAATGTTAATATGCTATTATATTTTTAACACTTTAATTAATAATTGCGCAACGCGCATGCAGGCCCACATCTGGGGTGCGCTCGGGACAGGATGCAACTCGTGCATCCTGTCCCAAGCACCCTACCGGCCCCGGGGATGTACACCACGGGAGACCAGGGAATGATGCCATCACGCACGAACTTACGGACCCCATAGCAGCCAAAGTACGTACAATTTCGACCTTCTGTTACTATACCCATACTCAGGGAAGGGTTTTTGACACTTTTAAAACAGAAAAAAAATTTTTCTAGAGGTTTTATTTCCTGCGCACTAGGGAAGGGGGGGGGTTCATATTTAGATGCCGCACAGTTAAGGGGTTAATGTTCAAAAAATAATTTTTTTGGGGGGGGGGGGATTTTTTTTCTCGTCTCTTTTTGGTTATTATCTGATTTTGGTGTAACCTCCTGGAGAATGCATACCCATCCCTAACTATGTCATGATAGAATGAAATTGGTCATCAAATAAATCGGTCACAACTGGCAGAACTTGGGACTTCAAATTTTTTTACCGAGTGTTTCACAGATTTCAAATTCTATTTTCTGTCTCTTTTAGGCGGTTTTGATGATTAGGGACCAGATTAGGGCTTTGTCACCTTTATAAAGTATAAATTTTTATCCCCTAAATCATTATAATTATCCCTATATTTTTTTGGGGGGAGGTTATCTTGAGATGATTTCAGGGCTTTAGTGTCCCCGCGGCCCGGTCCTCGACCAGGCCTCCACCCCCAGGAAGCAGCCCGTGACAGCTGACTAACACCCAGGTACCTATTTTACTGCTAGGTAACAGGGGCATAGGGTGAAAGAAACTCTGCCCATTGTTTCTCGCCGGCGCCTGGGATCGAACCCAGGACCACAGGACCACAAATCCAGCATGCTGTCCGCTCGGCCGACCAGCTCCCCACCCCCCAGGAGGGGGGGGGGTATTTTTTTCTTAACGTCATTCCAACACATATTGACCTACAACTTTCACATATTCGAGTATGAATGCCAAACAACGTTTATTAAAACATATAACTAAATTAATGAGTTAGATCTACCTTATTCATTGTTGATAACTTCAACTTCAATTATCTCTAAAACTAGAGTTTCATCTTTGAGTCAGCTTAAAAAAATCCAGTTTCTTACCGATTCTCACCATTTTTACAAATAATGTGGACAGCTGTCTGTTCTACAATCCTATTAGAATGGATTTTAAACAAACCCTAAACATTTGGAGTTATCAATTTTTTCTAAATTTGGCGCATAATTCAGATGCCACACTGACAATTTTTTTTACAGTAAACTAAACTGAAAACATATCTTTTCTAAATCTATGAAAATGAAGATCATATACTATTCTGAGAGCATAATAACACCAAATGAACAATTGGTGTCAGTTTATATTCTTGCAGCTGATTTCAAAACCTGAAGTTTTCAATATTCAATTTTATAATTTTTTTATGTTCTTATTTTTCAAGTTACATTTGTGATCATTTAGACAAAGTTGCAGGATTTGCTAATATGCACAAAAAACTGGAAAGCATTAGAGCAAATTTGAGAAATTGAACTTTGCCATCAGGTTCTGTCGTATATGTATGCCATGCACAGCTTAAGGGTTAATACAGAACTGTACTGTATAAAATGCATAAAACTTCACACTAACAATATTTCTCTAATTATAACAATAATATTTTAAATAAAACAACTTGTAACAGTCAATATGTACATCAAATTTTGAGAATACCTATAAAATAAGCACAGGTCATGTCAACGCGTTGGACCTGGATGAGATGGCTGGCACCATGTGCTTCTCCTCTTCCTGGGGTAAAAACGTCGGACTCGCATGCGAAGGATTTTCGTGATAAATTTGAACATTTTTACTGTTTGAACTCATTTAATCTGTCAAGATGTCTCAGAGCAGCATTCATGGTATTAAAGGTATAAAACAAGAGAAAATATTTGTCAATTGATTAGAAAGTTGACTTGATAGAGAAAGCAGAGCGTGGATACTCTGTTACTCAACTCGCCCAAGAATTCAACATTGGTAAAGCTACAATTTGTGATATAAAAAAGCAGAAGGATAATATTAAGAAATTCTTTGCTCAAACTGATGCAATAGGCAACAGGAAAAATTGAGGCCTGCTAAGTATACGGATTTGGACTCGTCTGTATTTAAATGGTTTACACAGCATGGTGTGAAAGGAATTGCTGTTTCAGTTGATTCTATTAGAAATGCAGCTGAAAGACTTGCTGTAAAGTTAAACATTGACAATTTCAAGGCTAGCACTGAATGGGTATGTCAATTTAAAGAAAGGTATGGCATCATTAACAAGAAATTTGTGGCGAGGCATTAAGTGCAGATGTTGGAAGTGCTAATGCATATAAGCATAAACTTTCTCAGCACATTATATCTAATAATCTAAGCTGGTTTTAAGTGTACAATGCAGATGTAACAGGCTTTAACTGGAAATGCCTTCAAAGAAACACTTTGACCTTCAGGCTTGAGAAGAGTATTCCTAGTTGCAAGGTAAAGAAGGAAAGAATTTCAGCATTATTGTGCTGTAACGCAGATGGCAGTCACCGAACAAAGTGCGCAATTGTTGGGAAATCTGCCAACCTCAGAGCATTGAAAAACTGCATGAACAGACTACCTGTCATCTACTACAACACAAAAAATGCCTGGTTCACACAGATTATTTTTGAGGATTGGTTCCAGAATCATTTTTGTAAAGAAGTAATAAAGCAGCAGATCAATATGTGTAGAATTCATCCTGCTGAGGTAAAGGCAATGTTGTTGACTGACAATGCCCCAGCTCACCCCCATTGCTAAATTAACATCGCCTGATGGCAAAATAACATGTATGGCTTTACCACCAAACACTACATCTGTAATACAGCCCATGGATTAGGGGTTATCTATGCTCTCAAAGGCTTTATAAAAGAGCTATGAATTCAGATATTATGGAAGTTCTGCTCTCTGAGGAAGACGAGATGCCTAATAAGGATAAGAAGGCTAGTAGAACACTAGAAAATTTCAAGAAATATTTAATTAAAGATGCAATTTACAACTAGGCCAAGGAATGGAGCGAGTTGAAGGTCACCACATAAAAGAATGCATGGAATAAAATTCTGAGTCCGGTACCTGGTTAGAATAAAGACGAAGATGACTATGATTTTGAGGGCTTTGATAATGTGATTTTTGAGACATTCAGAGATGCAGGTGAGGAAGATTTGCAACTTTCTGATGTGAATGAGTGGTTAAATAATGATGCTGATGATCCAGGTTATGTTGAATTACCTGATAATATGATTATCCAGTGTGTTACTGGTAATAATGATGAGGATGTGGAAGAGGAAGATGACTGTGTTACCTATTCCATATGCTGCATCATTGCAAAAGGTTAATGACCTGCTTGATTTGGTTGCTGTAACTGATAATGAAGAACTGACAGATTATTACCTGCACCTAAAGGACATGAAAGATATTATAATGAAGCTCACAACAAAGAAACAAACTAAGATTCAAAAGTTTTTGGTACGGTTTCACAGTAGGCCTACAGGACCAGCACCCTGCACTAGCAAGGACTCACGATCCGAGGATGCCCAGGCAATTGGACCAGCACTAGCAAGGACTCGCCTCCTGAGAATGTCCAGGCAACTAGACCAGCACCCAGCACTAGCAAGGACTCACCTGCTGAGGATGCCCAGGCAACTGGACCAGCACCCAGCACTAGCAAGAACACACCTTCTAAGGATGTACAGGCCACTGGACCAGCACTAGCAAGGACACACCTTCTAAGGATGCCCAGGCCACTGGACCAGCACCCAGCACTAGCAAGGACTCACAGGCAACTGGACCAGCACCCATCACAAGCAAGGACTCACCTTCCGAGGATGCCCAGGCAACTGGACCAGCACCCATCACAAGCAAGGACTCACCTTCCGAGGATGCCCAGGCAACTAGACCAGCACCCAGCACTAGCAAGGACTCACCTTGCGTGCGTGAGGGCCAGAGACCAAAAGACACAAAAATGGAATCAATACAGGAAGAGGCCGAACCCCCAAACATACCAGCAATACAAAGATGCGAGAAACAACTACACGGCAGTGAGGAGAGAGGCAGAAAGAAATTTTGAAAAAGGGATTGCAGACAAATGCAAAACAGAACCAGGTCTGTACTATAAATTCATAAACAACAAATTGCAGGTAAAGGATAATATTCAGAGGCTGAAAATGGGAAATAGATTCACGGAAAATGAAAAGGAAATGTGTGAAACATTAAACGAAAAGTTCCAAAGTGTGTTTGTACAAAATGAAATCTTCAGGGAACCAGATACAATAAGAATTCCAGAGAACAACATAGAGCACATAGAGGTGTCCAGAGACGAAGTGGAAAAAATGCTCAAGGAGCTAAATAAGAACAAAGCAGTTGGTCCAGATGGAGTTTCACAATGGGTTCTGAGAGAATGTGCACCTGAGCTCAGCATTCCTCTTCAACTGATTTTTCAGGCATCCCTGTATACAGGAGTTGTAGCTGATGTGTGGAAAAAGGCTAACATAGTTCCAATCGACAAAAGTGGTGGAAGCAGAGAAGACCCCCTTAATTATAGACCGGTATCATTGACAAGTGTAATAGTCAAAATATTGGAAAAAAATAACTAAAACTAAATGAGTAGAACACCTGGAGAGAAATGATATAATATCAGACAGACAGTATGGTTTTCGATCTGGAAGATCCTGTGTATCGAATTTACTCAGTTTCTATGATCGAGCAACAGAGATATTACAGGAAAGAGATGGTTGGGTTGACTGCATCTATCTGGACCTAAAAAAGGCTTTCGACAGAGTTCCACATAAGAGGTTGTTCTGGAAACTGGAAAATATTGCAGGAGTGACAGGTATGCTTCTAACATGGATGAAAAATTTTCTGACTGATAGAAAAATGAGGGCTGTGATCAGAGGCAATGTATCGGACTGGAGAAATGTCACAAGTGGAGTACCACAGGGTTCAGTTCTTGCACCAGTGATGTTTATTGTCTACATAAATGATCTACCAGTTGGTATACAGAATTATATGAACATGTTTGCTGATGATGCTAAGATAATAGGAAGGATAAGAAACTTAGATGATTGTCATGCCCTTCAAGAAGACCTGGACAAAAGTACATGGAGTGCCACTTGGCAAATGGAATTTAATGTTAATAAATGCCATGTTATGGAATGTGGAATAGGAGAACATAGACCCCACACAACCTATATATTATGTGAGAAATCTTTAAAGAATTCTGATAAAGAAAGAGATCTAGGAGTGGTTCTAGATAGAAAACTATCACCTGAGGACCACAAAGAATATTGTGCGAGGAGTCTATGCCACGCTTTCTAACTTCAGAATTGCTGTTAAATACATGGATGGCGATATACTAAAGAAATTGTTCACGACTTTTGTTAGGCCAAAGCTAGAATATGCAGCAGTTGTGTGGTGCCCATATCTTAAGAAGCACATCAACAAACTGGAAAAGGTGCAAAGACATGCTACTAAGTGGCTCCCAGAACTGAAGGGCAAGAGCTACGAGGAGAGGTTAGAGGCATTAAATATGCCAAAACTAGAAGACAGAAGAAAAAGAGGTGATATGATCACTACATACAAAATAGTAACAGGAATTGATAAAATCGATAGGGAAGATTTCTTGAGACCTGGAACGTTAAGAACAAGAGGTCATAGATATAAACTAGCTAAACACAGATGCCGAAGAAATATAAGAAAATTCACTTTCGCAAACAGAGTGGTAGACGGTTGGAACAAGTTAGGGGAGAAGGTGGTGGAGGCCAAGACCGTCAGTAGTTTCAAAGCGTTATATGACAAAGAGTGCTGGGAAGACGGGACACCACGAGCGTAGCTCTCATCCTGTAACTACACTTAGGTAATTACACTTAGGTAATTACCTGCTGAGGATACCCAGGCCACTAGACCAGCACCCAGCACTAGCCATAACTTACCTGGGAGTACCAATTGAGCTGTACAGCACAGTTCTAATGACATTAAATGTACAAAGTGTAGTTTATGATATAAGTGTACTGCAGTAGTGTGATTCTAGTGGTCTGTACTTTATGTACAGACTGTAGTGTATAATGTACATTTGTTAGAAAAGTTACTGTTCTTTAAACAATTTATATTCATATGTGTGGCACTCTGAGGATATTAAGGCTAACAAAGTTTGCACTACAAAACTCAACTGGTAGGGTAAGTACAGTACTGTAACGTGCAATATCAATTTATTTCATTGCAATTCAAATTCTTGGTTATTTAAATTTTTCAAAAGGCAAATGTGTACTGGCATATGTATTATTAATTTTTTTTTTTTTTTTTTTGGGGGGGGAGGGGGATGTTGGGGCCGGATTGATGGAATGAATTCCACGCTGAAATGAATCGGCTACGCCCCCATATAGTTCGTTCAAGCGAGGGACACACTGTATTACTCATATAATTTCTACATTTACTGTCTACATTTAATGTCATTTAATTTCATGCATTTCTTTGATAAAGTGTTTACTCGTGTCCTTTATGATCTTGGTTATTTGTAAGTGCTGGCCTCATTAACCTTAAATTATAGTGTGTTTATGTTACTCTATGTTCTGATATGTTCCAAGAAAATGTCATGAGGAGCAGTTCTAAAATACACCTTGTATTTCCATTCAGTAATTAATGTAAATAAACTACTGTACTGTTGCTAGAACTACTGACTCCGTAATGTAATAATCTATGCCAGTACTCTGACTATACTCTGTACCTGTAAAGTAAGGCTGTAAAGTACCTGTACATATTTTTTGTCAATTTTACTGTAAATTATCTACTTAAAATTATCTGTTAGTTTAAGGACTTCCCCGAAACTCTATGCGTGCTAATGGCTTTACAGGAATGTAAAATCAACTTCATTTCTATGTTCTCTCTTAACCCCTAATGTACCTTCTTGTATATAAATAAATAAATAAATGCTTGTCATCCTTATGTATCACCTTTGTATTAATTTTTTATTTTCCTTGAACATTCTCATTTTGTTAACTTACTTCTCTTATAGTATTAAGTGTTTTACCCCATCACAACAATAATTAAAAAATTTCTATATTACTATTAATTTTGCCCGAAACGCTTTGCGTAATAGTGGCTTCATTAGTATGTGTAACTGCTGTCCCTTCAATTGAACAATACTCTTATTACACATAGAAATCACAATAGCGTGATGCATCAAATTTTTTTATTTATTTATTTAATTATTTAATTATTTATATACAAGGTACATTGGGTTTGTGAGAATACATAGCATGGTATTTACAATCTTGTAAAGCCACTAGCATGCGCAGCGTTTCGGGCAGGTCCTTAATCTAACAGATAATTTTAAGTAGGTAAATTCTAGTGGAATTGATAAAATAACAGATTCATTGCAAGAGAGAAAAAAAGTTAGATGAGAGAGATTAGTAGGAATATTAGAGCACATTGTTATATTAAAGTTCTGATTGCTTGCATTGACAGCTTGATTGGAAATTTAAACGAAGATTAATAGGCACCATACAGCAAATTGAAAGCACATATAAGAAGACAGCAATGATAACAATGGTAAAGTTGTTTGGGTTGGGTACATGAAGATTGGGAGATTGGGTAGCACTAGATACATTGCAATTTTAAAGCAACAAGGTAAAAAAACTATGCAGATGAGATTAGGTACTTTTTAGTTTTGTTTTTGAATGATGCAAAAGTTGGACAGCTTTTCAATTAATTAGGGAGTGAGTTCCATAGACTAGATCCCATTATTTGCATAGATTGTGTGTGTACAGATTAAGTTTGACTCTGGGGATAACAAAGCGATATTTATTTCTGTTGTGGTGATAATGGGTCCTATTATATCTGTCCAGGGAGAGTTTCAGAACATGATTTGCATTTAAGAACAGGCCTTTGTAAATGTAGTTGACACAAAAGAATGTGTGGAATGAGATTATGTTTAGCATGTTTAGGGAGTTAAACAAGGGGGCTGAGTGTTGTCTGAAAACAGAATTTATTATTCTGATAGCAGATTTTTGCTGGGGGATGATGGACCTGAGGTGGTTTGCAGTGGTTGAACCCCATGCACAGATACCATAATTAAGATAGTGATAGATTAGTGCATAATATATTGAGATGAGAGCAGAGTTAGGTACATAGTATCTGATTTTGGAGAGTATACCAACTGTTTTAGACTTTCTTAGTTATGTGTTGTATGTAGGTGCTGAAGTTGAGTCTCTTATCTAGGAATAGGCCAAAAAACTTTCCATCATTTCTATTACTAATGTTAACATTGTCTATGTGAAGCTGAATTGCATTTGTTGATTTGCTTCCAAATAAGATGTAGTAGGTCTTTTCTATGTTAAGTGTTAGTTTGTTGGTTGACATCCATAAGTGGACTTTTTTTTAGTTCATTATTAACAGCATTATTTAGTGTATGTGGGTTGGGGTTAGAGTAGATGAGGGTAGTATCATCAGCAAACAATATAGGTTTCAGAATGTTGGTGACATTAGGCAGACCAATGATGTATATAAGAAATAGGAGAGGTCCCAAGATGCTGCCCTGTGGCACTCCAATGGTTAGGTAAAGTAGGAGAGGATATATCATTGATGGCTACACATTGGTGTCTATCACTAAGATAGGATTGGATATAGTCCAGGGCATGGCCTCGGACTCCATAATGATGCAGTTTACACAAGAGGTAGTTGTGATTAACAGTATCAAAGGCCTTTTTCAGGTTAATGAAGAGTCCAGTCGTTAACTCATTTTTGTCAAGGGCTGAGTAAATTATATCAAGGAGACTAATAATTGCGTCGCTAGTACTCTTTTGGGAGTGGAAGCCAAACTGACAGGGGCCGGGTATGTCAAATTTTACGAGGTATGAGTAGAGCTGTTTGTAGATAATTTTTTCAAATATTTTTGATAGTATGGGTAGGTTTGATATGAACAAATTTGAAATGAGTTTGTTTGTTTGTTTCATTTCAAGTTTGATATGAACAAATCCACAAGAGCCGTGACGAGGGTTCGAACCTACGTCCGAGAGTGTGTAATGAAGTAAGGGCAAAGAGGTAGAACAGATTATTGACAGAGCTCAGGTGCATGGGGAAATTGTGTAAAAACCTGGTTTGTGTCTCGGAGAGACTGCAAGATCCGTGGTAGGTCAAGTTGATTTCTTGGTTGCAATTCTTATCCGTGTCATAGCTCAGTCGATTAACCACCATGCTGCGCCGAGTTTATTGTGAAATTCCCCCTGTGCGCATGAAATAAAGTGTTCCCAAAAATTCATTTTTTCTTTGTAAAATGATAAATTCCCTTCCCTGAACATGTCTGTGAGGAGATGGTTCACCAGCTCACTTACAATAGTGCTCTTATGCCTGTGGAGGCCAGTACACTTGTTAAGTGTGCGGACTTAAGCTTGGTAACCAGCAACCGAAACATCTAGTGTTTGGGCTCATGTGAGAGCCCCATTCATCAGCAGTCCAGAAATGTTACCCTGGCCGGAGTAGCACATCTGTGGACAGAGATATGCCGATAGCATCATCTCATAGCATGATGATATGAGAGTAGAAGAGATATGCCGATAGCAACCAGGAGGCCTGGTCGACGACCGGGCCGCGGGGACACTATGCCCCAGAAGCACCTCAAGGTAACCTCATTGTATGGCTTGAGCGAGACTCAACTTTGCGCGGGAACAGCTAGGCCCCAGGCGTGGGGTGAGCTGTGGGCCTCCCGCGCGCTAGCCAGTCATCGTCATGGAAACAGCTGCCATCTTAGTAAACATCTTGAGCCGCCATGTTGGTCGGCCATCTTGGAGTTGCCCTAGGGGCTGTGCTACACCGTCGCTGATTGGTCGAGAGGGGTAGGCCGCTGTATGCCTTCCTCTCATTGGTTATTTCGAGGAGGACGCGGGAATTGCGGGTGTAAGCGTCATTCTGAACATAGCTGCCACTTTGTCAAGACGCTCTCTGTACTCAATTCGGCCAAATTGAGTATAGGGCGTCGTGGTGGGTTGATTACTCAACTGCTTCACCTCCTGCTTCATCGACGACGGGGGTCGTCACAGAATCCGGCCGAAGTTGTTGCTTGGATTGGAGAAAGACATTGTGTACAGTGGGTAGAGGTACAGTGATCTGGGATTGTGGGGTAATGTGCATACGAGCAGTAACAGACTTGTAGATCCCATACCAGTGATTATTAATAATACCTGCTAGTACTCTGTAGCAGTCGATGGGAACGGGGAAATTCGTGTCAGAGTTTTAAGGCAGATTTCCCATGTTTGTGTAAGATGCTATCATTGTGCGCATCACCTGGGTACGAACGCCTCGCTTTACCGGTGGGTCGAGGGTGCGAACTGAGCCGTGTTGTGAGGGGAGGGGTTCGAGTGCGCGCCAATTGTTCGTAAAATACCACGTGATGTACTATCACCGCCTACGCCACCTACTACTGCCGTGACTGAGGCAGCCACCCGTAGCGGGGTGCCTGATGTATGGGAATGGTGTGTAAGCCGGCAGTATGAATGAGTAAATACCTATGTGTGTATTTCTGGTGATCAGTTAGTCTCTTAAATCTTGAATTCGAAGTCAGGTGTTCCGTCCACATTGTCACGCAGCACCTGTGGAGGTGAAGTGAAGTGTGGACGAGGAGATAATCACCCTTTATTGTCATCTTGTCAGTCCAGAGGGACATACCCACAAGTCTTGTGTACCCACACACACATATGTGTGTGTGTGGGTACACACGGGAACAGAGTATACATAGATTAGCCACGGACAGAGAGGATGTCCATGTAATAATTATATTCCATTGTGATAATTAAAGCATTTTTGATCGTCCGTGGGATGGAGTGATATCATTTCCATGTGTAGTCTTGCAGGTGTGGAATTCCAACACTGAGCGCTCAGGTTAATGTGTGTGTAACGTCAGTGATTCCTGGCAATGATTATTATGGAGTGTACCACAGTGTGGTCTTAATTTCTTGTATTGTTCCCAGGGATGTGACAAGTGTGATTTATTTATATATACATACATATATATATATATATATATATATATATATATATATATATATACATATATATATATATATATATATATATATATATACATACATATATATATATATATATATATATATATATATATATATATATATATATATATATATATATATATATATATATATATATATATACAGAGCACCACTTGGTTTCCGAACTTTAGTTATCCGAAACTTCCAGTTTCCCGATTGGGGTTGGGGAGTCATGCTACCCGAACAAAGTTCGGGTAGGAAGGGGTCCGCCAAGCGTCACGCCGGCTTGTTGTGGTGGGTGGGAGATGGTCCAGTTTGCCCACTGTGACTTCACAGATTCACGGCCTATTATTCCTATTATTTTGAATTGCCATAAGGCTGGAATGTTCATTCTGTGCTTTTGTTTTACATATCTGCACAATCAAGAAACATCTGTGCACCATGTTGGCTCCAAATGCACGCATTGCATCAGTGATGGCTGACTGGTGGGTGGATGGACGATGGAGTTTAGGTGGGAGGCAGTATGAATGAGGGGGGGGGGAGAATCAGTGAGAGAGGGGGAGAGAGAGATGCTAGGAGGGAGGGGGAGGTAGGGAGAGATGTTAGGAGGTAGGGAGAGATGCTAAGAGGGAGGGGGAGGTAGGGAGAGGTGCTAGGAGGTAGGCAGGAAGGGATGGAAGTAGTGAGAATTAGGGAGGGAAAGGCAGGCTGGCAGGCACAGGCAGGCAGGCAGGCGCAGCAGGGAGTGAGTGGTAGTCGCGGTTGAACCGCGTGACCTTGAGAGATGGGATGTAGGGGGGCGGGTGGTTTGTTGGTGGTGGGGGCGAGACCGGCTCATTCCCGAAGATAAGCCTAACACACACTACCCGTTAGCATGATGGCAGGGAGGGAGGCAGGCTGGCTGGAAAGGAAGCAGGCTGGCAGGCTGGAAAGGAAGCAGGCTGGCAGGCTGGGAAGGAGGCAGGCAGGCTGGGAAGGAGGCAGGCAGGCAGGCAGGCTTGCAGGCTGGGAAGGAGGCAGGCAGGCAGGCAGGCTTGCAGGCTGGGAAGGAGGCAGGCAGGCAGGCAGGCTTGCAGGCTGGGAAGGAGGCAGGCAGGCTTGCAGGCTGGGAAGGAGGCAGGCAGCAGGCAGGCTTGCAGGCTGGGAAGGAGGCAGGCAGACAGGCAGGCTTGCAGGCTGGGAAGGAGGCAGGCAGGCAGGCTTGCAGGCTGGGAAGGAGGCAGGCAGGCAGGCTTGCAGGCTGGGAAGGAGGCAGGCAGGCAGGCAGGCTGGGAAGGAGGCAGGCAGGCAGGCAGGCTTGCAGGCTGGGAAGGAGGCAGGCAGGCAGGCAGGCTGGGAAGGAGGCAGGCAGGCTTGCAGGCTGGGAAGGAGGCAGGCAGGCAGGCAGGCTTGCAGGCTGGGAAGGAGGCAGGCAGGCTTGCAGGCTGGGAAGGAGGCAGGCAGGCAGGCAGGCTTGCAGGCTGGGAAGGAGGCAGGCAGGCAGACAGGCTTGCAGGCTGGGAAGGAGGCAGGCAGGCAGGCAGGCTTGCAGGCTGGGAAGGAGGCAGGCAGGCAGGCAGGCAGGCAGGCAGGCAGGCTTGCAGGCTGGGAAGGAGGCAGGCAGGCAGACAGGCTTGCAGGCTGGGAAGGAGGCAGGCAGGCAGGCAGGCTTGCAGGCAGGCTTGCAGGCTGGGAAGGAGGCAGGCAGGCAGGCAGGCTTGCAGGCTGGGAAGGAGGCAGGCAGGCAGGAAGCGATATATGGGTGTTGAAGTGAACCATGAACCACGTGACCTTTGAGTGTGTGTGTGTGTGTATGGGTTTGGGGTGGGGGGAGAGGGGGAGGTGTGTTGGTGGTGGGGGAGGGACCGGCTGACTCCGTAAGCCTAACCACACTCCACAGACCTGTGACCCAGATTTGTTTCTTAAATGTACAGTACATCATCGTATATTTTAGGCAGGATGTGCCTGCAGGCTGGCAGGAAACATCCAGAGGATGTTTGCCAGACGTCTTAATAATCAGTTAGGAACAATTAAGGACTTTTATAAAGCGGATCAGGACTTCACTTATTGGTGAGTACAAACAAAACACAGTCGCATTTACGCTTTGAACCTGTCGATTTTTTCCCCTAGAGTTTTTTCGTAAATTTTTTCGGAAAAATTTCTTTTTACATTTCTAGTTTATTTTTTCCCCTCTATTTCTCGTATACGAACTTACATGTTAACCGACGGGTCTCGTCCCCAAGGGGTTCGGAAACCAAGTGGTGCTCTGTATATATATATATATATATATATATATATATATATATATATATATATATATATATATATATATATATATATATATATATATATATATATATGTCGTACCTAGTAGCCAGAACGCACTTTTTGGCCTACTATGCAAGGCCCGATTTGCCTAATAAGCCAAGTTTTCCTGAATTAATATATTTTCTCTATTTTTTTTCTTATGAAATGATAAAGCTACCCATTTCATTATGTATGAGGTCAATTTTTTTTTATTGGAGTTAAAATTGACGTAGATATATAACCGAACCTAACCAACCCTACCTAACCTAACCTAACCTATCTTTATAGGTTAGGTTTGGTTAGGTAGCCGAAAAAGTTAGGTTAGGTTAGGTTAGGTAGGTTAGGTAGTCAAAAAACAATTAATTCATGAAAACTTGGCTTATTAGGCAAATCGAGCCTTGCATAGTAGGCTGAGAAGTGCGTTCTGGCTACTAGGTACGACATATATATATATATATATATATATATATATATATATATATATATATATATATATATATATATATATATATATATATATGTATTGTGGTTGCAGTATTAACATAATTTTGGTAGAATTTGGTGAGTGACGAGGCTGTCTGGAGAGACCGCCATCGCTCTGTCGAGTAACGTAACTCTCGATAGTGTTTATCGGCATGCGGGATCGATAAATCACTCACCCATGTGATTTAAGGAGTGCGAGATCTCCTTAGTGTTCCCAATAACGTTTGATAACTGTAGGCTACATGTGTCAGCAGTAATTATATATATATATAATCGTAGTGTCACGGTGCCTAGTGTTATTGTGTTATTTACTGTGGTGATTGCAATGTGTGGACCTATGTTCTAGGGGTTATTGAGAGCACTGGGGTCATTTGCAACAGGAAGTAAGTGTGTGCAGTATTCTAATATTTGGAAATTATAGTACTTGCCGAGTATGTTATTGCAAAGGGGTTGTTATTTGATGGTGATTGTTGCTAGAGTTGAGCAATCACCGTATGTGATTGCAGTTCAGTAAAGTCATTGTGGGGCAGTGTTCTAGAGGGTTCATGTCCTGTATATTATTTTACTAGGTTCTGCAGAATTGTCATTGCAACCGCATTGTAACGTAAATCACTGTGATTTGTTAGTGTGATTTGTCATTGTCGTGGGTGAACTCGGCTGTAGACGAGTACTTGGGTACACATGTATTCTCCTGTTTATCTGGTAGGACATCGAAGTCCAGTATTCAGTGAGGTGATGCGAGGCAATTAATATAACGTAACCAAGGGAACGCCCATTGCTGTAAGGGAATTTGTTCTTTGACAATTTGAGTAACGTAGAATACGTTTGGGTTAATTTACTTTCCTGCAAGCAGCTTCGGTAGTCTCAAGGAGCCTAGCCGTCAGCCGGATAAGAATTAGAGAAATGAAAATATTCTAGATCTGGTCTTTACGAACAATGAAGACATTATCAGAGACATTACAATATCAGATACCACATACTCAGATCATAAGCTCATTGAAGTGCAAACGACCATCAATACTCAGAATAGACCTAAAACGTTGATAAAGCGAGAGGGGCTATTCAGTAAATTCAATTTTAATAATAAATGGATAGACTGGGAGATAATAAACAGGAAACTTACAAACATTCCATGGGAAACTGTTCTAAGTAATACAAGTCCTACAGAAGGAATAGAAAAACTGACTTCGGAAGCGTATCAAGTCTGTCTGAAACATGTTCCTTGAGGAAAGCCAGAAAGAGATCCAACATAGAAAGAGAACGCAGACGACACTACAAACGCAGGAAAAAAATAACGGAACTGATTATGCAGACACAAATTTCCTGTCAAAGAAGGAATAATTTAAATAGGGAGATTGAAGAAATCGAGCGAAAATTGAAACACTCATATGAAACTGAAGAAAGGCAGTTAGAACAGAAAGCAAATCAGGAAATAAAGAAAAGTCCAAAATATTTCTTCACATATGCGAAATCAAAAGCAAAAACCACTGCCAGTATTGGACCTATTCATACAAGTGAAGGTTCATACACGGAGGATGACAAAGAAATTAGTGAAATCCTAAAAAAGCAGTACGAGGACATGTTTAGCACTCCAATAAACATGAAAGTGGAAGATCCAGACAATTTCTTTATGCGGGATATTCAAACCCCTGTAAACATAACTGATATCAACACGAGCGCACTAAATTTTGAAAGAGAAATTGAAAACATGCCCATGCACTCAGCCCCAGGTCCAGACTCATGGAATTCAATATTTATAAAGAAATGCAAAGTGCCGGTAGCACAGGCACTCAGTATAGGGTGGAGGAAGAGCTTGGACACGGGGGAGATACCAGATGCACTTAAAGTAGCAGACATAGCCCCTCTACACAAGGGAGGGAGCAAAGCATTGGCAAAGAATTATAGACCAGTTGCACTAACATCGCACATCATAAAAGTATTTGAGAGAGTGATTAGGAGTCAGGTCACCAATTTCATGGAGACCAATGACCTTCACAACCCAGGCCAACATGGATTTCGAGCGGGAAGATCGTGCCTCTCACAGCTACTTGAGCACTATGACAAAGTCACTGAGGCATTAGAAGAAAAACAGAATGCTGATGTGATATACTCGGACTTCGCAAAGGCTTTCGATAAATGTGACCATGGCGTGACAGCACCCAAAATGAAGTCAATGGGAATAACCGGTAAAGTAGGACGCTGGATACTCGGTTTTCTGTCAAACAGGACTCAGCGAGTAACGGTCAACCATATAAAATCTAGTCCAAGTGCAGTTAAAAGCTCTGTACCTCAGGGTACAGTCCTTGCACTGCTGCTTTTCCTTATTCTTATATCAGATATAGACAAAAATACAAGTCACAGCTTCGTATCATTCTTTGCAGATGACACAAAAATCAGTATGAAAATTACCTCGGCTGAAGACATTGAAAAACTTCAAGCTGATCTTAATAAAGTTTTCGAATGGGCATCAGAAAATAACATGATGTTTAACAGTGATAAATTCCAGGTACTCAGGTAAGGTAAAAATCAGGACCTTAAACATAATACAGAGTACAAAACACAATCAAATGTACCCATAGTAGGAAAACAGCATGTAAAGGATTTGGGAATAATAATGTCTGACGACCTAACGTTTAAGGAGCATAACCAAGCAAATATTGAACAGCCAGAAAAATGATAGGATGGATTACGAGAACTTTCAAATCCAGGGATCCCATCACAATGGTTGTACTCTTCAAGTCACTTGTGTTGTCCCGTCTTGAGTACTGCTCAGTACTCACTTCCCCCTTCAGAGCAGGAGAGATTGCTGAAATAGAGGGAATACAGAGAACATATACGGCAAGCATAGACGCGATAAAGCACCTAAATTATTGGGATCGTCTCAAAGCCCTCCAAATGTACTCACTAGAAAGAAGACGAGAGAGATATCAAATAATATACACCTGGAAGATACTGGAGGGCCAAGTACCAAATCTACACAGTAAAATAACAACGTACTGGAGTGAACGACATGGAAGAAAATGCAGAATAGAACCAGTGAAGAGCAGGGGTGCCATAGGCACAATCAGAGAACACTGTATAAACATCAGAGGTCCCCGGTTGTTCAACACCCTCCCAGCAAGCATAAGAAATATTGCCGGAACAACCGTGGACTTTTTCAAGAGGAAACTAGATTTATTCCTCCAAGGAGTGCCTGGACCAACCGGGCTGTGGTGGGTATGTGGCCCTGCGGGCCGCTCCAAGCAACAGTCTAGTGGACCAAACTCTCACAAGTCAAGCCTGGCCTCGGGCCGGGCTTGGGGAGTAGAAGAACTCCCAGAACCCCATCAACCAGGTATCAACCAGTATTGTCTGTCGTAATTAATGGTCAGTGGGCCGGGTAATTGACGTGTTTCAGGAAGTCAAAATAATTAACCTCGATCCTTGTTTGATCGACTCACACGAATGCTTCATTGTTCCATTAACGTAACGTCATTATTTATCTGTCCGGAAGTACCGGCACTTGATTGACTCGTGGGAGGAGTAACGTCATTTTAGAATAACGTAAACGTGGAGCTAATTACTGTTATTAGCCAACTGAATTGGTCTGAGTATGGAAGGCTTAGACGGAATTCATACCTTAATGTAAATTGCTGAGCCAGTGTGAAAGGTTGCGTATTTTTATTGTTTAATTATTGATCTTGAGGATAATAATTAATTACTCTAAAGCTAATCACGAGTGATTACCGTTCTCTTAGCACTTTGGACATTGTAAATCAGAGTTTACCATCGCTGAGTGATTAGTAACTGATTAACGTAAATTAACGTAACTAGTAAAGAGATTAATCAGCTGTCTGGTAGTACAGGGATTAATTAATGGGATTTTCTCACTGAATGCTCGACAGGTAGAGTGTTGTGTAATTTCTGCGTTACTAGTGACAGTTGTAAGAGTTATTAAATTAACGTAAATGCTATTTTGTTATTAACGTAAATGTTCTTGTGTTATTAACGTAAATCAATTGTTATTGATTGTTGATCGTCCGTGGCACGGAGTGTTAACGTAAGGATTAATTTGAGGAAGGTTTGCTGGAGTTGCCAGTGAACCCATTAGTTATTGTTGTCATTGAAAGACTATTGATTTGATTGCATTGCATCCGCCATTGCAGGTGTAGACTGCACTGAGGCGTAGAACAGTTAGGAGGTTACTGGAGACGTGTTTCAAAACCCACTGTGTCATTTGTTGTAATTGTGATTATAGATCTGTTAGTTCTTTTTTTTTTGATTGATGCCTCTGTGTTCACGCTTATGTTCGAGTTAGTTCATTATGCAGTTCGAGGGGCTGGTGTCTAGCTGTCATTGATAGTGTCACAGGAAGGATTTCGAGTAACGTCATTGACATTTCTTTTTGTTTTGTTGTAGTAGTTAGTACTTTATTGAATAAACTAAGTTGTTATGGTTAACACTGTCTTTTCGTTACACCCCACACACTATTATTGTTATGCATGTGTTCTTCACACTCGACTAATAAAATTGAGACCGATTCTGAGTTTTGGACCAAATATACGGCACCACATAACAATAAATTATTGTTGTGAGAGCCCAGGACCTACTCGTTAGATTCGCTTCAGCGATTGGCGAAGGTCGACGACCAAGTGGAGGGGATTTCAATTTTCATTGGGGTCTCGGCGTTTGCTCGCGCCTAGTCAATTGTTCATACATGGTCCCAAAGTGAGGAATGAGCTGCTTACTACACTGGTGTATTAGCTAAGCAAGTCCTTCCTCAGGCGACCTAATTGAATATCACGACAGGAATAATGGTTAAAGAATAAAGAAAATTCTTAGAAATTTTCCGAGCTCAATTCCTTATAACAATTTCATTTATTCCACCACTTAAAACTCTCACAATATCTATGTAAAAATAAATACCAAATTCCACTTACTTTGGCTCTGGGGATGTGGACAAGGTGCGTTGTGATGTCATCAGGGGCTGGTGGCCCATGCGTGACACGCCCAGACACGGTCGCGCGGGCCATTCAAGCACCAGATGTTGGCACAAATATATTTTCAATTATCTGTTTTATGTATTTCCAATTTGGTTTTATTTGTTTGTTTTTTTATCGTATACCTGGATGATGGGGTTCTGGGAGTTCTTCTACTCCCCAAGCCCGACCCGAGGCCAGGCTTGACTTGTGAGAGTTTGGTCCACCAGGCTGTTGCTTGGAGCGGCCCACAGGCCCACATACCCACCACAGCCCGGTTGGTCCGGCACTCCTTGGAGGAATAAATCTAGTTTCCTCTTGAAAATGTCCACGGTTGTTCTGGCAATATTTCTTATGCTTGTGTGCATATATGATGCATATTTGTATCCTTTACAATATGTATACAGCAGAATGTTCATAATGTTCCATGAAACTGTGATACATGTGTCAGTAATGTGTCCACAATAAATGTTTATTGTCGCAATATTACGTGTTAAAAATTCACTAAAATTACAATATGTACAGTTTCACACACTATTTACACAGTAACACACTGTATTACACACTCAGTACTTCGGAAGTGAGTAATAATCAATGAAGTAGTCCAGGGTACACAGCGCAACTTCGCTCTCGTTGCACCAGGTACAGATAGAATTTCGCTTCCTGTTTCTTTGTTCTGTGTGCTTGCAAATAACGCACTCATGTACACCCTTGGCATTAGTACCTGTAGGTAGTATGTAGCCAAGCTTGTAAAATGTAAGGTAGTCTTGAAAAGATTACAGGGAAAGATCAATTTGTAAGGTAGTCATGAAAAGATCCCCTTGTAAGGTCCCACACAAGAAGAGATTCAGCCAGCCTCAAAGAGTGTCCGTCAGTAAAGAAGAGATTCAGCTATTCTTGAAAATATCTATGGAAAACACCACCATGGAAGCCGCTAACACTGCTCATCTATGCTACTTGTATCAGATGCATCATCAATGAATGCAGAAAACGATTCATCTATGTATCATCTAAATAAATTGGAGATAGCATAGATGGGCAAGGGTGGCGCTCAGAGCTACAACTGGATACGCTCGCTGTATCGTCCTCATAGGTGCTGTATCACTTGCATCTGATCTTTGTGTTAGGTCCTATTGCGTCTAGCTTCACCAATATTATGACCCTTATATTCTTTAAACATTAAGGTTTGAATTTCACCGACAAAGCACGATCTTTCAACTTGCGTCGGACAGGTGTTTGGGAGCCAGAGGCGCGTGTGTCACTCGGTACTAACCCAGCCAGCAGCCCTAGGGCATAAGGGGAATTTTTTCCTAGATGGCTACCTCTCACTGGAGGTCCTAAGAGTCCATTTCGTACACAACCAACCTCGCACACATTTAGAATGGGTACGAAAAAATCAAAATGAGCTTTCTCGGTTGGCAAACCGCGTATTCTCGGTTGGCGCAGTTAAGTGGTTAAGGAGCGTCTGGGATCTTCTCTGATGTAGGTTCGAACCCTCTTCACGGCCCTTATGGATTGATTTATTTATTTAATTTATATACAAGAAGGTACATTGTGTTAGAGAATACATAGCATAGTATTTACAATCTTGTAAAGCCACTAGTACGCGCAGTGTTTCGGGCAGGTCATTATCTAACTATTACCTAACAGCTAATTTTAAGTAGGTAAATTCTAGCAGAATTAATAAAATGATAACATACATTGCAAGAAAAAAAAATGAGATGAGAGAGAATAGTAAGTATATTAAAGCACATTGGTTTATTAAAGCTCTGGTTGATTACATTGTCAACTTGATTGTTAATTTAAACAAGATTAACAGACACCATACAGCAGATTGATAGCACATATAAGAAGACAGCAATGATCACAATGGTAAAGCCATTATTCATTTATTACTCTTATGTTCTTTGTACACAATCTTTTGAATAATAATAATATTTTTAATATTATTATTTACACATAAAATCACACTAACGTGATATACATCAATGAGAAAATTCACTCGGGCTGTGAGGCGATGCGAACCTGCAATGTTTGCGTCACCTCACAGCCCCAGTGGATTGTTCATTGATGTATATCTCCTTAGTGCGATTTTCTGTGTATCTGAAGATGGGCATACGGTGTTCAACTACAATACTTAACCCCTTCACCTGAGTGCTTAGGGGCCTTACGTAAAACTTGGCCTGGCTTCAGGACTTCCTGTGATATCAGTAGAAATCTGATTGTAAGACTTTTAGGAAGTCAGTGGTGGTACAGTGGTAGAGTATGCAGCTGGCAATGCCTTGGTCATGGGTTTGCAACACCACACAGTCCCAGTAGATTTTCTCTATTATTATTATTATTATAAAAATTATCATATTCGATATTCCAATGTCCACACCCCAACACTGCCATAGGCCTATTTCCACACCCCAACAATTGCATGTTGAGGTGTAAGACAATGGTGGAGCAGAAAGTACTTCAAGAACTTACGGATGATGAGAGTGCGAGGAACAAGGTGGTCAGGTGGAGCCAGTGACTCCTTCCTTCAACAGTTTTGTCTCTCCCTCGTGGTATATCCTCAATGGTGTGGCCTCACCACACACTTACACTGTCACAAGTGTCCTGAGAGTACTGTGGGAGGGACAATTTGGCGGGTATTGTGGACACAGGTCTTTAAGACAGGCGAACTTCACGAGTCGTGGAGACGTCTATAGCAACCTTTGTTGTGATGACGTCACTCGCTCGCTCGCTTACCCGCCACGGATGCTCTTCCCATTTTCTTTGGTTACTGATCTTTGCTGACGTTTATTTATTTATTTTATTTTATTTTATTTATTTATTTATGCATATACAAGAATGTACATAAGGAATTGTGAGGATACAATTATGGTAATTACAGTCTTGTAAAGCCACTAGCACGCGCAGCGTTTCGGGCAGGTCCTTAATCTAAGAAAATTTTAAGGAGGTAAATACTTGCAAAATTTATAGACAAAAAAATGATAACAGATTACATGGAATGAAAAAAAAAAAAAGATGAGAGAAAATTATAGGTACAGTATATTAAAGCACATAGGTAGCTATGATTGATTGCAATGACAGCTTAAAATGGTAGTTGACAACAAATTGGTAGGCACAATACAGCAGAAACAATATAAGATTGATTGCAATGACAGCTTGAATGGTAGTTGACAAAAATTGGTAGTCACAATACAGCATATGGCTAGCACATAAAAGAAGACAGCAATGAACAAATGATAAGGTTGTTTGATATTACATAAAAATTAGGAGATTGGGTACCACTAGGTACAGAGCAAATTTAAAGCTCAGTGTAGGAAACTAAATAGATGAAGTTAGGTACTTTTTGGTTTTGCTTTTAAATAAGGCAAAAGTTTTACAGTTTTTCAATTCACTAGGGAGTGAGTTCCATAGACTAGGTCCCTTAATTTGCATAGAGTGTTTACACAGATTAAGTTTGACCTCTGGGGATATCAAAGAGATATTTATTTCTGGTGTGGTGATAATGGGTCCTATTACATCTGTCCAGGGAGAGTTTCAGAGCATGGTTTGCATTTAAGAACAGGGTTTTGTAAATGTAGTTGACACAAGAGAATGTGTGGAGGGAGTTAATATTTAGCAAGTTTAGAGATTTAAACAAGGGAGCTGAGTGTTGTCTGAAAGCAGAGTTAGTTATTATTCTGATAGCAGATTTTTGCTGTGTGATGATGGGCTTAAGGTGGTTTGCAGTGGTAGACCCCCATGCACAGATACCATAATTAAGATAGGGGTAGATTAGTGCATAATATAGTGAGAGGAGAGCAGAGTTAGGAACATAATATCTGATTTTGGAGAGTATACCAACTGTCTTAGAGACTTTCTTAGTTATGTGTTGAATGTGGGTGCTGAAGTTGAGTCTCTTGTCTAGGAATAGGCCAAGAAACTTGCCATCATTTTTATTACTGATGTTAATGTTGTCTATCTGTAGGTGAATTGCATTTGATGATTTGCTTCCAAATAAGATGTAGTAAGTCTTTTCGATGTTTAATGTTAGTTTGTTCGTTGACATCCATAAGTGGACTTTTTTAAATTCATTATTCACAACATTATTTAGTGTATGTGGGTTGAGGTTTGAGTAGATAAGGGTAGTATCGTCAGCAAACAATATAGGTTTGAGAATATTAGAGACATTAGGCAGATCGTTTATATATATAAGAAATAGAAGAGGTCCTAAGATGCTGCCCTGTGGCACTCCAACGGTAATTGGTAGAGTGGAAGAAGTTGTATCATTGATGGTTACATATTGGTGTCTGTCACTAAGATAGGATCGGATGTAGTCAAGGGCAAGGCCTCGGATTCCATAATGCTGGAGTTTAAATAAGAGGTAGTTGTGATTAACAGTATCAAAGGCTTTTCTTAGGTCAATGAAGAGTCCAATCGGAAACTCATTTTTGTCAAGGGCTGAGTAGATAATGTCAAGGAGACTAATGATTGCATCATTGGTACTCTTTTGGGACCGGAAGCCAAACTGGCAGGGGCTGAGTATGTCGAATTTTACGAGGTAGGAATAGAGCTGTTTGTAAATAATTTTTTCAAATATTTTTGATAGAATGGGTAGATTTGATATTGGTCTATAATTGTTTATGTCCGCCGGATTGCCTCCTTTATGGACTGGCGTTACTCTTGCTTTTTTGAGGATATCAGGGAAGGTGTGACACTCTATAGATTTGTTGAACAGTAGTGCTATGGGTGGGGCAAGGGCATGGGAGGCTCTCTTGTACACAATGGACGGAATTTCACTGGTGTTCCCTGCCTTGGTTTTTAGAGAGTGTATGATGGACACAACATCTGCCGGGCTGATTGGTGAAAGGAGAAGAGAGTTTGGATAGCTGCCTGAGAGATATGTGTTAATATGTGTCTGAGTCTGTGGAATTTTACTGGCAAGATTAGCACCAACCGATGAAAAGAAACTATTAAATTCATTTGCCATTTCTAAATCAGTTGACGGTATATCCCCATCCTTGTAGAGTTTTATTTGGTTATGTGAGTGTTGTTTAGTTCCTAGGATACTAGAGATAGTTTTCCAAGTGTTTTTCATGTTGCCTTTTGCTTCATTGAATCTATTCACATAATATGCAAGTTTTGCCTTTCTTATGATACTGGTAAGCATTGATGAGTACCTTTTAGCTACTTCCTTTGAAACTAGGCCAATCCTAACTTTCTTTTCATATTCATGTTTCTTGTTGATTGAGTTGAGAATGCCATTTGTGAGCCATGGATTGTTTAATCTTTTGTCAGTTACTTGCTTTGTAAGAAGGGGACAATGAAGGTTGTAGAGGCTTAGAGTTTTGGAGAGGAAGAGGTTAGCTAATGAATTTATATCATGGGTATTATTGAATTCAGAATCCCAGTTAATATTGTGAAGTGCCTCTGTAAGATTGTCTAAAGCTGATTCACTGTGTAGCCTAAATGAAAATTTCTTGCTTTTTGGTGGTGTTATGTCCATGTTCGCTATGAGAAAGGTAGGATAGTGGTCAGTTGTTCTGTCGTAGATTATACCAGATACAAGGGGAGCTGTTATGTTTGTCCATATGTGGTCCAAGGTAGTGGCTGATGTTTGAGTGACTCGGGTAGGTTAGGTGATAGTGGGGATTAGCATACAGGAGTTCATGCTGTTAAGGAAATAGTCAACTTGAGAGCAGTTTTGTTGACCCAGGTCAATATTAAAGTCTCCTCCCAGAATGATGTGGTTTTTGTTGAGATTGTTGTTTATAATAAGATTCCTTAGGTTGTCTGAGAAAGAAGCTATGTTAGTATTAGGAAATCTATAGATGGCTCCAATAGTCAAAGAGGATTTAAGGGATTTAATTGTAAACTGAGCAAAAGTATATTCACAGTAGTCATCTCTGTCACTAATAACACTGTTGCAGATAAATGTATCTCGGTAATATATAGCTGTGCCACCACCTTTTTTATTAGGCCTACAGTTATGAATGGCTTTATAACCAGCTAAGTTGTAGAGTTGGGTATAGTCTTTATTTAGCCAAGTTTCTGTTAAAATAATGAACGATAGGTTAGTACCTAGTGCTGTGAGTAGTGCATTTAAATCGTCAAAATGTTTACCAAGTGATCTAACATTTTGGTTATAAACTGATAGATAGGTGCTATTTTGGAGTTTGTTTTTAGCCTGGTGTGCTGTGAAATACTTGCAATAATGATGATCAATGTGCTGGTTGGTATAGATATGAGACAGAAGATTTTGATCAGGATCAATATCAGTGTGCATAGAGATGCAGAGGGATCACGATACAAGATACACGATAAAGCAAAACACAAGAATAAGAGCAGATACAATAAAATAGTAACAATTTAGAAGTAAAATAAAGATCCAATAGATAGCCAGGGAGGACACAGAAGTTACATAAAATAAAACACAAAAAATCAGTAGAGACTGACAATATAAATGTAAAATAAAAAATAATAAGAAAAATAATAATCATAAAAAAAATGATCTTGAAGATAATTAGCTTAGTAATGGTTAATTAACAGGGTAATAAAAAGCCCTAGGTTTAGTGACAAGGGGATTAACTAAGAACAAATAATTAAGAGTATAAAACAGGCAAAGATGACAAACAAAAAATAAAGTAAAAATTAAAATAAAAATAAAAATAAGCACCTTTGGAAAGGAAAGGCAGAGCTTAAGTACACTTTGGTTGTATGTGAGACTACAAATTATGTTCTGGTTATTCAGCTGATATCCCACAGTCATCCAGGAAAGAAGTGAGGTGTGCCTTCAGTGGTTATGACATAAGTTTTTCCAGAGTCAGTCTTCCTAGCTATTATTTTACCATCGCGCACAAAACAATGTTTAATAGCAGTGGATCTATTGCGAATTCCACGTAGTTTAAATAAGAGATTTTGTCTGAATCTGGTAAGACATTCGTTCACATAAACCTTGGATTTCCTAGCGACTGCAGCAGTGATAAGGTCAATCCTAGCGACTGCAGCAGTGATAAGGTCAATCAATCTTAGCTACCTATGTGCTTTAATATACTGTACCTACAATTTTCTCTCATCTTTTTTTTTCATTTCATGTAATCTGTTATCATTTTTTTGTCTATAAATTTTGCAAGTATTTACCTCCTTAAAATTTTCTTAGATTAAGGACCTGCCCGAAACGCTGCGCATGCTAGTGGCTTTACAAGACTGTAATTACCATATTTGTATCCTCACATTCCTTATGTACATTCTTGTATATGCATAAATAAATAAATAAATAAATAAATAAATGTTAGGTTAGGTTGACCTAACCTAACCTAACCGACGCTTGGATCGTCGACTTGATTTGGCGTCACCAGCTCTTTATTTTCGTCTAATTTCTTTATAAAAAGATACTTTTTCAGATTAAAATTATGTTTTTTCGTGTTGTACATTCAGCACCAACATTATAATGAGTAAATATATCATACTTATTCATTACTAACGTATTGCCAGGAAGCTGAGTGGTTAGGTCTCGATAAATTTCCTGGTATAATATTATTGTTTGCTATTCTCCATCTTAGACTATGCAAGTTGAAGTCACCTAGGAAGATAATATCAGGTATCGGGTTCTCCAAATTATCAAGGCTATTCTCTATTTTGTTTATCTGTTCTGTGAATTCCTCGGCCGTTGTATCTGGCGGTTTGTATATTAGAATAATCACTAAATTTATTTTCATCTATTTTTAATCCCTATACCTCTACCAGCTCATTTGTAATGTTAAGGAACTCCGAGCATACAAGGTCTTCCATAGTACTGTATACAGACCCACTCCTCCATGTGACCTAATTTTCCTATCACAGTTGTGTACTTTTCGAGACTACATTTCAAATATTCCCTAACATACATGGCTTCTCCCCCCTCTTTGTGTATTATATCTTTGTGTGAAATAGTTTAAATCCATTTATGGGACATTCAGCAAATAGTTCTCTATTTTTTACATTCATCAATGTTTCGGTACGTGCAATAGTATGTATTGTTTCATTGCAGATAACAGCATTTAAATTGTTTTTGTTTCTTAGACTTAGACTCGTACCACCAAGTTGCTGTTGGCAATTGGATAATTTTTTATGAAATCATTTGTTATTTTTTCCCCTACTTTAGTAATTTATGCTTTTGATCTCAATTAGTTTTATATCCTAGCTTTTTAATTTTTTCCCCTTATATATTGCCATCTTATCTGTCTGCTTTACATGGCTTAAGCAGAGTCATGTCTGCTTAAGCCTTTGTTATTTTACTAATTTACCTGTTTTAATTATTATTTGTTTTCAAAGTTTAGTTTACCCCATTTTACTTGCATTTTGCAGTACAGTATAATAATAACAATAATAATAATAATAATTTTATTTAGGTAAGGTACATACATACAATAAATTTTTACAAAGATTGGTTGACTTATAGGTAGAGCTAGTACATACAATGCCTAAAGCCACTATTACGCAAAGCGTTTCGGGCATGATAAACTTAAATGACAAGCTTAATACTAATTGAGCATAATGAGTAGAATGAAAACAAGAAATGAAAACATAGATGAAAAAGCAGCACATATACAATTATGTTGACAAACAGCGCTCTTTAAAGAAAAAATAGACATTGGTTGACAATAGAAGGGTAAGGTAGGTTACAGGGAATTTATTAGGTATAGCTTCGTTTTTAATTTAAACAGGTTGAGAGAGGTACAGTCTTTAACATAATTTGGAAGGTCATTCCACATTCTGGGCCCCTTGATTTGTAGAGCATTTCTAGTTTGATTAAGTCGTACTCTAGGAATATCAAAACTGTTTTTATTTCTGGTGTGGTGCTCATGGGTTCTGTTACAACCTTCTATGAAGCTTTTGAGATCAGGATTGGCATTATAGTTTAGCGTTTTATATATGTATAATTCACATGAGAGAATGTGCAGTGACTTAATGTCTAACATATTCAGAGATTTGAGTAGGGGTACCGAGTGATGTCTGGGGCCAGAATTGGATATTGTCCTAATAGCAGCTTTGTGTTGAGTAATTAGAGGACGTAAGTGATTTTGGGTAGTAGAGCCCCAAGCACAAATACCATAGTTGAGATATGGATAGATAAGGGAGTAATAGAGAGTCACCAGGGCAGGGCATGGTACATAATATCTGATCTTAGAAAGAATGCCCACAGTTTTTGAAACTTTTTTTGATATGTTTAGTATGTGTCCCTGGAAATTCAGCTTGTGGTCAATGAGAATGCCAAGGAATTTGCCATCTAATTTGTTGCAAATTTGGGTATTGTTTATTTTGAGATTTATTTGATTAGAGGATTTATTGCCAAACAGAATATAGAAAGTTTTGTCAATGTTAAGGGTGAGTTTGTTGGCAGCTAGCCACAGATGGACTTTCTTTAGCTCAGTATTTACTGTGGCATGTAGAGCAAGGGGGTCAGCACTGGAGTAAATGAAGGTTGTGTCGTCAGCAAATAGAATTGGTTTGAGGTGTTGGGAGGCATTTGGAAGGTCATTAATGTAGATGAGAAAGAGGAGAGGGCCAAGTATGCTGCCCTGGGGAACACCAATGTTGATGGGTAGGGTGGGAGAAATTGTATTATTCACATAAACAAATTGGAGCCTGTCAGTAAGGTAGGATTTGAGGTATTGTAGGGAGTGTCCTCTGACTCCATAATGATGTAATTTAAGAAGAAGGTTTTGGTGGTTGACAGTATCAAAAGCTTTACGCAGGTCCACAAATAACCCAACAGGGAACTCATTTTTATCAAGAGCTGTATGAATCGAGTTAAGCATACTAATAAGTGCATCGTTAGTGCTTTTTTTGGGTCTGAAGCCATATTGGCAAGGGCTAAGTATATTGAGTTTGGCTAGATATGAGTAAAGCTGCTTATAGATTAGTTTTTCAAAATTTTTTGACAAGTTTGGCAGGATTGATATAGGTCTGTAGTTGTTAACATCTGTGAGATCACCACATTTGTGGACAGGCGTTACTCTCGCTTTTTTTAGAATATCTGGAAAGGTTTGGAGTTCAAGTGACTTGTTGAAGAGCAAAGCAATAGCAGGGGCAAAAGATCTGGAGGATTTTTTGTAAATTAAAGTTGGTATCTCCTCAAGGGCACCAGACTTGGTTTTAAGGGAAAGGATTATCTCATTGACGTCAGTGGAATTAATAGGCTTTAGGTACAGAGACTGTGGATAGTTACCTGTAAGATAGTCCTTAATGTCAGTACTAGAAGATGGAATATCATTTGCAAGGGATGAACCAATGGAAGAGAAGAACCTATGGAACTCAATAGCAGAATCAGAGGCTGAAAGCTGACCATCGTTATTAGACAGGAGAGTCGGTTTGTTATTTAAAGACTTCTTTGATCCCAATATTTGTGAAATTGTTCTCCAAGTTTGTTTAATGTTGCTCTTTATTTGGGTAAATTTATCTTCTTAGTATTTAGTTTTGGCTCGTCTAATTATCTTAGATAGCAATAATGAGTAATTCTTTGAGAATTCTTTGGAGACAATTCCTAACCTATACTTCTTCTCAAGGTCATGTTTTTTATTAATAGATTTAAGTATTCCCTTTGTAAGCCAGGGATTGTTAAGCCTTTTGGTTGTGACTTGTTTTGTAAGCATAGGACAGTGGGTATTATAAAGGCTAAGAGTTTTTTGAAGAAAAGATTGCACTGCTAGGTTGATGTCCTCTATGTTACCTAACTCGGACTCCCAGTTGACATTATCAGCAACAGTTATAAAATTGTCTATAGCAGTTTCATTGTGTAGTCTAAAACGTATCTCTCTTGACTCAAGAGGTGGTTTGCTAATGTTAGTTAAGAGAAATGTGGGGTAATGGTCTGTAGTGCTATCGGTTATTATTCCTGAAGTAAGCGGAGAGGTTATGTTTGTCCAGATGTGATCTAGAGTCGTGGCAGTGCTATCAGTGATTCTAGTAGGTCTAGTGATTAAGGGTATGAGGAAGCAGGAATTCATACAGTTGAGGAAGCTAACAGCAGTAGGGTGTTCTGGCTCGCAGAGGTCAATATTAAAGTCCCCTGCGATAATTAGGTGGTTTTTGTTCAGTCTGTTATCAAGTATTAGATTTCTAAGGTTTGAGTTGAATTCGGACACATCAGTGTTAGGAATTCTATAAACTGCACCCACAGACAGGACAGACTCGGCACCCTTGACTCTGAAGCTGGCGAAGATATACTCCTCATAGTAGTCTCTAGTTCTAATTTCTTTTAAGCATGTTAGTTCTTGGTGGTAGTAAAGAGCAGTGCCACCACCTCTCTGAAGTTGACGACAGTTGTGAATTGCTGAGTAGTTAGGCATGTTAAAGAGTTGAGTAGTATCCTCTTTCAACCATGTTTCAGTAAGTATAATAAAAGAGAATTTGTTGTCAATAGCTTCAATCAAGGCACTAACATCATCGAAGTGTTTACCTAGGGATCTAACGTTCAAATTGATTACAGAGATATTGTGATTATGAGTTAATACATTGTTTACATCATGTGCTGCAAAATATCTGCAATTTAGATCATTAAAATGATTATTGTCATAGATAGTGGATAAGAGGTTAAGTTCTGGGTCTATACTTGTCTGCATAAAAAAAGCTGATTGCAGGAAAAACAAGGAAAGAAAGGCAAATTACAAGGTAGAAATAAGCTATAAAATAGGGAAAAAAATGTACACAATACTGTACAAAACAAACACAAAAGGGGCTTACAGGGGTACAATGGAGTAAGGGAGTATGGCTAGGCTAGGAAACCTAGGTAATAAATGAGATTAAAGAAAAAACATATAAACATGGACTATACAAAACACAAGATATAGAAATACAAAACAAAGCTATAAACAAGACTAAGCAATACAAAAACAAATTGAGCAAAAATGAAAAATGAGGTAGATTGCTTACAAGTACTCTCAGGTACACTGTAAGTAACAATTTGCAATTTGAGATGCAGACAAAGCCAGGGGTACAATGGAGTAAGGGAGCATGGCGAGGCTAGGCAACCTAGGTAATAAATGAAATCAAAGAAAAGTTGAATAATAAGCATTGGCAAATTTAAGCTAATGATTATTAACTATAAATAGTTCAGTTATGACTGTATAATTAATAAGTCCTGAAGAACTATTAATGCACTCAATTAAATAATATCAGTAAATGACTAGTTAAGAGTAAGTTAAAAATTAAGTCAGAAAATGAAAGAAGGAGACTTAGGAAACCTAGCCCCACTAGTTGACAGGGGGTTAATTAAGTTAATTCACTGGGAGTGATAATGAGCTGAGACAGACCACATTGGGAGAGGAAAGCGTTGAGGTTCTCTTCTTTAGTAATTGTAAACATTTTGCCCTCTGCGGTTTTTCTCACCTTTATCAGTCCATCTCTAACGAAGCACTGATGAATCGCATCTGGGTTTTTTTGACGGATTTGACGCAGGCGGTAGAGGAGTTGCTGTCTGTTCCTAGTCAAGCACTCGTTGATGTATAATCCCTTCCGTTGGGATGCAGCTGTCCGGACTAGATGGGATTTCGTGAACTGGGAAGACAGCTTCAGGCGAATTTTCCGCTGGTTTTGACATGATGGATTCTTTTTGCCTACTCTGTAGGCAGCAATAACGTCAGTTTTGTTTAGAATGAGCTGCAATTTGTTTTTTAAGAGATCCTGAGCTATTTCGACACAATTTTCACCTTCAAGTTCCACAGGTATATCTTGGGACGACACGATAACAGAGTCTAGCAGCTTTTGCTGGTCTTGTTCATCCTGGGAGACGGAACGTTGGGCTGAAAATGTACTGATACATGCAGTCATTTTGCTGAGAGCTTCCTCCTGTTTTTTTATGGCTTCATCAGTTTTCAGAAGGTTGTTTTCCTCGCGGAGGTCATTCAAATCATGCTGTAGTTGGTCTTGGCTAGCCTTGCAGTTTCTAATATCCTCGCGGAGGAGGGTTATTTCTTGATGTTGTTGTTGGAGATTAGCGCGGTTCGCTAGATTCTCATTTAGAAGACTCAAGATGATAGTATTTTGAGACTCGAGGACTAGGCACAACTTTTTGAACCACTGGTTCTCGGTCCAGTTTGTGAATTCCTTTGAAGGACCGGAAGCTCGCTTGAGTTGCTTAAACTGGGATGCTAGCATATGTCCATAGGAGAGGGTTGAGAGGACTCTGCTCCCTTGCTCAACTTGCTCAATGGGGTGGAGGGGAGGGCAGCACCGTCGCCCCGGACCCCAGAGCTTCCAGACGGAAAAACACGAATATTGTTAGAGTTGGCCGGGATGGATGCCTTGGTAAGGGGTTTGTTGTCCGTATTTCCCTGCACAGTCATATTTTTTGGAGACATGATTGGTTAGAATGGACTGGGGGTATATTTTGTGAAGAAACTTGCGTCAAGCAGCGCGGATGGCGGCAGCATGCACTGTACTCACAGCCGTACAGGATTGTTTTGAAACTTATTTGAGATGGAATGAGTTGATTTTGGTCGGTTACTTTGGTTTTGCTATAACATGCTTGGACTCCATGTACTTAGCTGCCTGTGGGTGGCGGTCTACATCATCTGGCGATAGTTTCAGGGCTGATATACAGCTTAGAGTGAGGAGGGTAGCGTGCACTCAACCGCGTCAGACGACAGCAAAGTCAAGTACTTTATTAGTACTTGTCAAGTATTACTAATCGAGTAGTAATAGTCAAGTATAATACTTGACTTGCCGTCAGACGACAGCAAGTCAAGTATTATTAGTACTTTACTAATAATCTTGTAATAGTAATTGGTAATGTAGCACTTGGCCTTTCTCCTTCAGAATGTATGCACACATTATAGAAAGAAGAAGAGAATACCACACAAGATGGCAGCGTATGTCACGGGCCAAAAAACGACGCCTAAAAGAACAGGCGTCCCAGCGTGGCAAAAATGAAAATAGTGATGAGGTTGAGATTCAGTTGTTGAATCAGGATCCTTTGGCTAATGTTACAACAAACAGCATAGATGATGACCATGCTGCTTTGTCATCTAATTCAGAACCTAATATTGGTTGTGGAGCCAATGAAGATGCATCATCTTCTCTTGAAAGTCAGAGAGAGAGAGAGAGAGATTGGACTTGGGACATGATTGATGAGCATGACCCAATATCATCAGAGTCAGAGAGCAGTGGTGATGAGGATGATAAATCATTATCAGATATATTGTTAGTATGGGTCAATAAATATGGCATGACACACAATGCCATTGATAATTTATTAAAAAAATTGAGAAAACAGGGACATGCTGACTTGCCAAAAACAGCTCGTTCGTTACTGAGTACAGTTAAACATATACCTACCGAGACTAAATCAGGCATGATGTATATATACTTGGGGTTAGAGGAGGAAATGTTGAAAACTTTAAGGCTGTATCCTAAATCAACAATAAGAGATTTGGCAGAAATATCTTTAATTTGCAACATTGATGGTTTGCCAATATTTAGAAGTAAAAATGAAAGTTTATGGCCTGTTATTTGTGCTATCAATAATGTCAAACCTATAAGAGTTTTCCCAGTAGTCCTCACATACGGAAGCTCTAAACCTAGTGATTTAGATTTTTTAAATGAATTCATTCAGGATTTGAAAAAAAATTATGCACTATGGGTTTAAAAATGATGACAAAACATTGTCAGTAAAACTAAAAGGAGTCATATGTGATGCCCCAGCAAAAGCAATGGTGAAGGCAATCAAACTCCACTCTGGCTACTTTGGGTGTGATAGATGTACCCAAGAGGGTGTTTGGAATGGAAGAATGACTTATCAACAAGTGAAAAATTTACAACTCAGAACCGATGAAGATTTTCGTAATCAATCTAATTCTCAACATCACCATGGTAGATCACCATTCTGTGACTTAAATATAAATATGGTGAGTACTTTTCCCATAGACTATATGCATCAGATATGTCTTGGGGTTATGAAAAGGTTACTTCTTGCCTGGATACGAAATAAAAACGTAAAATTATGTGCTCGCCAAGTTGATGAAATTAGTCAGCGTCTAATTACAGTAACAAAATTTGTGCCTATGCACTTTGCACGTAAACCTCGAAGTCTTTTAGAGGTTCATAGATGGAGAGCGACTGAATACAGGCAACTCCTTCTCTACACCGGTAAGATTGTACTGAAGGGGATCTTACCCAAAGAATTGTATGACCATTTCCTGACTCTGAGTGTAGCCATTTCTATTCTTGTTTCACCTAAATTGATTCAGTTAAATTACAGCCAATATGCACATGATCTTTTGCTGTACTTTGTGTTAAAGGCTCGTGAGCTGTATGGTAAGGATTTTTTAGTGTACAATGTACACTGCCTAACACACACATCCTCTGATGCCAAAGAGTTTGGTAGTTTGGACAGATGTTCAGCATTTCCATTTGAAAATTACCTGCAGCAGGTTAAGAATATGGTTCGATCAAGTAAAAACCCTCTTGTTCAAATTGCAAAGAGGCTGAATTTGATGCAGCATGCTCAAAGGATTTATACACCAAATACAGAACATAAAATATATATATCAAGGCACCAAACAATGCCTATTTGCTGAATAATGAAACTTGCTGCCAAGTTTTGGACACTGTCAGTGACACCGATGAAAATGGAGACAGCATGTTCCTTTGCAGGGTATATTCGAGAAGTATACCTCTCTTTGAGAAACCTTGTAACTCCAAATTAATTGGATCATTTAAGGTTCTCACTAGGAATTCATCCATGAAGGTGATTCCAGCAAGAAAACTAAACCGCACAGGTATGATGATCGAGACAGAAAGCGCAAATACTTTTCTGTCAATACTACATGACTTATGACAAGTACGCATTTAAATACTGTATCCATTCTTTAATAATAGTTTGAACTAATATTGTAAGTTAATGAGATTCACAATTTTGTTTTTTATTAAAGTTATTATCTTTTGACCAATATTTACCTGTTTAAAAATCCCATTAGCCTGTATTTCATGAAAATTATTAATATTTTGAGAGCACATTAAGAGATAAAACTGTATTAAGCCTTTTAGTCCATACATGGCAGCTACTGTTTATACCAACCGAAAATCATTTACAAATGTGGCTAATCTATGATTGACATAATCAAGTAAATCTATTACCAACTTTATGCTAATTTCTTTTTTTGGGGAGAACAACCCTTAATAAGATTTTTCAATTTTGTAGATGACATCTGAAAAGCGGTATGCAGTGGTAGGCTTCAATGATCATAGTGTGGGTATCATCTCCACAACCTGGATTGAAAAATCTGATGATGTAAGCATTACTTTGAAACTAAAAAATTGCATATATTGAGTTGGTTTAAAAATATTCCAAATTAGTGCTAAAATTAGCATGTAACAGTTTATTTTGACTTTTCAGGAAACCATATTGTGCTGGTGGCCACGGAGCAGGCATACAGTTAGTGCCCAAAAGCAAGAAAAGCCAGACACGACAAACTGGCGAGTGCATGTCGTATCAACAACTGGTAGGTATTAAATTTATAATTATTAAGATTTAAGATACAAGACACCTATTCATTCATTCACCATAACTTTAACACTGCAGACAAAAACAGCATTATAATTATATTTTAATCACAAGATGGGTTTCCTCATAGCTACTTAAGACTTTTGTGCCCCGGTTATAAGTTCCAAATCATGTACGTCGTATTAGTAAACATCTCTTTACGAAGCTGATTTAAGTTATTTCTTAGTGTTCACTACTCTACTAGGTAACGATAAATATATATCTCGCTGATATATTACTAATTATATTCAATTATTACAGATGATTTTGACGTTGCAAAACGAAGATGCTTAACTGCGGAAGACACTTCAAATGTCGAAACTGAAGACGATATGGGCTATCCTCGACAACGAAAAAGGAAACCATGCTTCAAATATGAAGAAGAGAATTCCGAGAATAACAAACGTAAGCATTGATAACCTACTACAGTAATTTAAAAAAATTTGCAACTTGAAAAATGCCATTCAATACATTAAACAATTTAAATAATTTCAGGCAATCATCACTCATCTCAATCCAAGAAGAAGTGTTCGCCATCTTCATATGAGAATACACCTTCAAAAGAAATAAGTCCTCTGCAAATACCATATTATTCTGGTATATTAAGTGAATGTAAGGATTAGTAGTAAATAACATTAAAAGTTCTTAATTGATATTTAACCATGCTTCCTTTGTTTGATTATTTATGCTCTTGGTTTAAAAAAACTAAAAACTGCTCTAAACTTAATTAGTTCTTGCTGTTTTTTCTTTTTTTTTGTTTTTTTTTATTCCTTCTGGAAGTACTAGAAGCTTTGAGTAATTTTTATGCTTATCTGGAATTTCTGTATAGAAATATGTGTTTATTTCTAATTGTTTAAGTACACCTGAAGGCAGCACCACACCTGAAGGCAGATCCACACCTGAAGGCAGCACCACACCATCCACTTTTGCCCCAGGGCAAAATGTTCACAATTACTAAAGAAGAGAACCTCAACGCTTTCCTCTCCCAATGTGGTCTGTCTCAGCTCATTATCACTCCCAGTGAATTAACTTAATTAACCCCCTGACAACTAGTTGGGCTAGGTTTCCTAAGTCTCATTGTTTCATTTTCTGACTTAATTTTTAACTTACTCTTAACTAGTCATTTACTGAAATTATTTAATTGAGTGCATAAATAGTTCTTCAGGTCTTATTAATTATACAGTCATAACTGAACTATTTATAGTTAATAATCATTAGCTTAAATTTGCCTATGCTTATTATTCAACTTTTCTTTGATTTATTTATTTATTTATTTATTTATTTATTTATGCATATACAAGAATGTACATAAGGAATGTGAGGATACAATTATGGTAATTACAGTCTTGTAAAGCCACTAGCACGCGCAGCGTTTCGGGCAGGTCCTTAATCTAAGAAAATTTTAAGGAGGTAAATACTTGCAAAATTTATAGACAAAAAAATGATAACAGATTACATGGAATGAAAAAAAAAAAAAAAAGATGAGAGAAAATTATAGGTACAGTATATTAAAGCACATAGGTAGCTATGATTGATTGCAATGACAGCTTAAAATGGTAGTTGACAACAAATTGGTAGGCACAATACAGCAGAAACAATATAAGATTGATTGCAATGACAGCTTGAATGGTAGTTGACAAAAATTGGTAGTCACAATACAGCATATGGCTAGCACATAAAAGAAGACAGCAATGAACACAATGATAAGGTTGTTTGATATTACATAAAAATTAGGAGATTGGGTACCACTAGGTACAGAGCAAATTTAAAGCTCAGTGTAGGAAACTAAATAGATGAAGTTAGGTACTTTTTGGTTTTGCTTTTAAATAAGGCAAAAGTTTTACAGTTTTTCAATTCACTAGGGAGTGAGTTCCATAGACTAGGTCCCTTAATTTGCATAGAGTGTTTACACAGATTAAGTTTGACCCTGGGGATATCAAAGATATATTTATTTTTGGTGTGGTGATAATGGGTCCTATTACATCTGTCCAGGGAGAGTTTCAGAGCATGGTTTGCATTTAAGAACAGGGTTTTGTAAATGTAGTTGACACAAGAGAATGTGTGGAGGGAGTTAATATTTAGCAAGTTTAGAGATTTAAACAAGGGAGCTGAGTGTTGTCTGAAAGCAGAGTTAGTTATTATTCTGATAGCAGATTTTTGCTGTGTGATGATGGGCTTAAGGTGGTTTGCAGTGGTAGACCCCCATGCACAGATACCATAATTAAGATAGGGGTAGATTAGTGCATAATATAGTGAGAGGAGAGCAGAGTTAGGAACATAATATCTGATTTTGGAGAGTATACCAACTGTCTTAGAAACTTTCTTAGTTATGTGTTGAATGTGGGTGCTGAAGTTGAGTCTCTTGTCTAGGAATAGGCCAAGAAACTTGCCATTTCATTTATTACCTAGGTTGCCTAGCCTCGCCATGCTCCCTTACTCCATTGTACCCCTGGCTTTGCCTGCATCTCAAATTGCAAATTGTTACTTACAGTATACCTGAGGGTACTTGTAAGCAATCTACCTCATTTTTCATTTTTGCTCAATTTGTTTTTGTATTGCTTAGTCTTGTTTATATTTTTGTTTTGTATTTCTATATCTTGTGTTTTGTATAGTCCATGTTTATATGTTTTTTCGTTAATCTCATTTATTACCTAGGTTGCCTAGCCTAGCCATACTCCCTTACTCCATTGTACCCCTGTAAGCCCCTTTTGTGTTTGCTTTGTACAGTATTGTGTACATTTTTTTCCCTATTTTATAGCTTATTTCTACCTTGTAATTTGCCTTTCTTCCCTTGTTTTTCCTGCAATCAGCTTTTTTTATGCAGACAAGTATAGACCCTGAACTTAACCTCTTATCCACTATCTATGACAATTATCACTTTAATGATCTAAATTGCAGATATTTTGCAGCACATGAAGTAAACAATGTATTAACTCATAATCACAATATCTCTGTAATCAATTTGAACGTTAGATCCCTAGGTAAACACTTCGATGATGTTAGTGCTATGATTGAAGCTATTGACAACAAATTCTCTTTTATTATACTTACTGAAACATGGTTGAAAGAGGATACTACTCAGCTCTTTAACATGCCTAACTACTCAGCAATTCACAACTGTCGTCAACTTCAGAGAGGTGGTGGCACTGCTCTTTACTACCACCAAGAACTAACATGCTTAAAAGAAATTAGAACCAGAGACTGCTATGGGGAGTATATCTTCGCCAGCTTCAGAGTCAAGGGTGCCGAGTCTGTCCTGACTGTGGGTGCAGTTTATAGAATTCCTAACACTGATGTGTCCGAATTCAACTCAAACCTTAGAAATCTAATACTTGATAACAGACTGAACAAAAACCACCTAATTATCGCAGGGGACTTTAATATTGACCTCTGCGAGCCTGAACACCCTACTGCTGTTAGCTTCCTCAACTGTATGAATTCCTGCTTCCTCATACCCTTAATCACTAGACCTACTAGAATCACTGATAGCACTGCCACGACGCTAGATCACATCTGGACAAACATAACCTCTCCGCTTACTTCAGGTATAATCACCGATAGCACTACAGACCATTACCCCACATTTCTCTTAACTAACATTAGCAAACCACCTCTTGAGTCAAGAGTGATACGTTTTAGACTACACAATGAAACTGCTATAGACATTTTTATAACTGCTGCTGATAATGTCAACTGGGAGTCCGAGTTAGGTAACATAGTGGACATCAACCTAGCAGTGCAATCTTTTCTTCAAAAAACTCTTAGCCTTTATAATACTCACTGTCCTATGCTTACAAAACAAGTCACAACCAAAAGGCTTAACAATCCCTGGCTTACAAAGGGAATACTTAAATCTATTAATAAAAAACATGACCTTGAGAAGAAGTATAGGTTAGGAATTGTCTCCAAAGAATTCTCAAAGAATTACTCATTATTGCTGTCTAGAATAATTAGACGAGCCAAAACTAAATACTACGAAGATAAATTTACCCAAATAAAGAGCAACATTAAACAAACTTGGAGAACAATTTCTCAAATATTGGGATCAAAGAAGTCTTTAAATAACAAACCGACTCTCCTGTCTAATAACGATGGTCAGCTTTCAGCCTCTGATTCTGCTATTAAGTTCAATAGGTTCTTCTCTTCCATTGGTTCATCCCTTGCAAATGATATTCCATCTTCCAGTACAGACATTAAGGACTATCTTACAGGTAACTATCCACAGTCTCTGTACCTAAAGCCTATTAATTCCACTGACGTCTGTGGTGTTTGTGTGTTACTGAGGAAGTCTTGGTTGTAGGGTTGATGTAAAGTCATGACTTGGTTACTGACTTTAATACTTAATATGATTACATGACTAGTAGCTACCAAGCTTGGCGGGCGTCCTGTACGCTCTTGTTTACCTTCCTTCTCTCTGGCGTCTCAGCCGCCGCACATAGAAAACGGATGGTACCATTTTCTGTGAACATGACATCCCTCCTTTTCTTTAAAAAGAATGAATACAGGATGTCTACCATGCGTGTAGCACAAAGCAAAGTTATTGACACAAAGTAAGTTATTAACATATCAAGAGATACTGCATACATTTAACATTAATTAAGCACACAAAGAATTTAAACAACTTAATCTTTTCCACAAAGGATTTCAATGTTAAAAATACATATACAATGTTAAACAAACATGAAAGAAACTGTACTACAAAGTTACAAAATATTGAATGAGATATCTGCATTATTCAAACAATATTAAATTTAGTTTAGCATAAGTAAATACTTTTCATTACATAGGAACACAATTAATCATCAAATCGTGTAGGGCGTTTAACATGACGTTTAGGACGTGAGTCCCCAAATACAATAACATCCCTTGATGAATTGTTTGTCGGGTTATAACTATTTTTTTCTTTTTCTTTTGCACGACTTTGCACTTCATCATTTTCTACACTAGTTGGAATCACTTTGAAATAAGCCATATTACGTGTTATACTATGATCTCTATTACTAGCTGTTACCATAGTTCCTTTTACACTAATCACTTTATATGGTTTTGTATCATACGGCATATCTAACTTTCCGTCTTTTTTCTTTTTAACAAGAACAGTGTCACCAACCTTTATGAACTGTTCCTTTGCACGTTGATCATGAGCAATTTTCATTTTGCCCTTGGCTAGTGCATCCTTCTGAGCGAGACGTTTATCCGTTACCTCGGCTGGCATGACGGGTAGTGCGATTCTCATAGGACGTCCAAATAAAAGTTCACCAGGTGACTTGCCCAGTGTTCCATGCGGTGTTGCACGGTAGTTCCTGAGAAAAGCATACATAGCTTGTTTCCAGGATCGTCCTTCGGCATGAGCACAGCGTACCGCTTTCATGAGAGGTTGCATGAATCTCTCAACTTCTCCATTTGCTTGAGGATGTAGTGGCATCACACGGCGGTGTTTGAATCCAATATGCTCAGCAAAGTTGACGAAGTCTTGTCCATTGAATGGCGGTCCATTGTCTGTCTTGACAATTTCGGGAATGCCAAAGTTTGAAAAGATCTTGTCGAGTTTCGGGATGACGGCCTTTGCAGATGTGGAATTGATGATTTCTACTTCTGGATAACGTGAGTGATCATCAATGACTACCATCAAGTACTCTCCAGTTGGTAGTGGTCCGCAGAAGTCCATTGATACTTCCATCCATGGTGCAGCAGGTAGTGGTGAAGGTTGTAGAGGTGTTGGTCTTGAAGTATCCACTGCAGCTTGGCAAGGGACACAGGCATCATGCATATCCTTTGCTTGACGATCAATGCCAGGAAACCACACCTTTTCTCGTAGCAGCTGTTTGGTCCTAACAAGACCTTGGTGTCCTTGATGTGCAAGCTTCAGAGCACGTTGCTGGAGAACAGCTGGAATCACGATACGAGTACCTCGCAGCACAGTGTCGCGTTGTTGTGTAACACTTAATTCTGTCTGGATGCGTTCAAGTGCTTTGAATGCATCTTGGTCAACTCCTGAGGGTGGGATGCGTGGAAACTTTTTCTTAGTCAATGCATCCACTGTTGCTTGCAGAGTTGGGTCCTCTAGGGTTGCAGTACGGATTTCATCAAGAGTAAGAGCCTTAGGGACTGCATCACAGGTTACAGAGTGTACATATTCCTCGGCAACTTGCTGATGCTTGGTGATGGTGAAACTGTTTGCAGGATGTCGACTGATGTAATCAGCGGGATTGCCTGCACCCGGCTTGTATTTCACCGTAAAGTTGTATGGTTGCAGACGAAGAGCCCATCTCTCAATGCGAGCTGGTGGTTTGGACTTTGGATTATTGAAGATGGTCTCCAACGGTTTGTGGTCAGTGACTATCGTGGTGAAGGGTGCACCAAGCAGATACACATTGAAGTGTTCACAGCCCCATACAAGAGCAAGAGCTTCCTTCTCTGTCTGACTGTATCGTTGCTCAACATCTGTGAGAGAACGGCTGGCGTAGGCAATTACTACTCTGGAATCTGGTTGACCAGGTTTGTGTTGGGCTAAAACAGCACCTAAACCAACAGGACTAGCATCCACTGTTAACTCAGTGTCCATTGATGGATCAAAGTATGCAGCAGTCGCATTCTCTACTAGTGCATCTTTCACAGCATCAAATGCATTTTGCTCGATATCGCTCCAGTACCATGATGCATTTTTCTTCAGGAGCTCACGTAGAGGCTTCGTAATGATAGCAAAATCTGGAATGAAGCGAGAACAGTAGTTTGCCATTCCCAGAAAACTATGTACTTCAGTGGACGTTGAAGGAGGTGCAGCATTCTTGATATCTGCAACTTTCTTAGGATCTGGAGACAGACCTTTGTCACTAAGTACATGTCCAAAGAATTCAATTTTATGTTGATTGAACTCACACTTTGCTCGGCTTAGCGTCAAATTCTTTTCTCGTAAGCGTTGCAATGTTGCACGAAGAGCTTTGTCGTGTTCAGCTTGGGTACGGCCATAAACAATGATGTCATCAGACATGTTGTCAGCATTAGGTATATCTTGCAATACCTGGCTGATGATGTGCTGGAATACCTCGGCAGCACTGTTAATACCAAAACTCAGGCGCTTGTACCTATACAGACCTCGATGTGTCGTAAACGTTTTGATGAAGCGACTCTCATCATCAAGTTCAAGCTGATGATAGCCCTTGTTTAAATCTAACTTGCTGAATACAGTTGCACCATTCAAGCGGTAAATCATATCATCTACAGTGGGTGTAGGATGGCGTTCACGCATTATTGCCTTGTTGGGAACACGCATGTCCACACAAATGCGTATCTCATCTGGATTCTTCGGCTTTGGTGGAGTGACAATTGGGCTTACCCGTGGTGTTGGGCCTGTTACTGGTTCAATGATATCTAGTTCTATCAGCCTATCCAGTTCGGCATCGACTTTCTTGCGAGTATGGAATGGTTGTCGGCGATGTGGTTGGGCAACTGGAATTACATCTGGGTTGATATGCAGATGTACTTTGCTATCAGTATAACAACCTATGGATTTAAATCGATCAGAAAATTCAGCAACAATACCATCAACATTGTTTGCAGATTCCACTGCTACAGCATTAGAAAGCTGAAGTAGCCCCAATTTGGTTGAAGTCTTGTAACTGAGTAAAGACTCCTTTGCATTCCTAACAACATGGAATGTAGTAATGAGCATTGCATTCTTTGACTTAATCTCTGCAGTTAAAGTTCCAATCACTGGCAAGGCTAACTTTGAAGCATAGGCAGTGGCTTTGCCATTATAGTTCTCAAGCTTTGGGAACTGTTTTTTAAATTTTTCATAGTGGCACTCAGCAATGGTGTCAATGTTTGATCCAGTGTCAATGAGAACCTTGAGACAAATACCAGCAATGTATACACATGTCTCTGGGTTGTTTGGAAGATCATTCCATTCTGTGATTGCTTGTACTCCATAAGTATAATCACATTCACTGTCATCTGAGACTGGTTGTAATGAAATGTTGTCTTGTACATTATTAACATTCTGGATATGAGGTGCAATATTGTGTTTACCACCTCGACCCCTATGACCTGATCCTCGTACAGTGCTTTTATTCACTGACTGTGGTTTCTTTAGTGCAGAACGACACATAGCACCAAAATGACCTAGTTTTCCACACTCATAGCACTTCTTACCTTGAGCAGGACAAACATTATCTTGGTGTGGGTAGTCTCCTCCACAATTGTAACATTTATTGTTGACACCCTCTGATGTGGGTCGTCGTGACTGTTTGAGTCTTGTTCCTTGACTCCAGTTGTGATGTGGTTCTCGGCTCAATTTACTGTTAGGTTTGCCATGATATCTTCTTTGATCACGGTGTCCTCCCTGAACCTTACGTACCTCATCACTGTTAGTAACAGTGGCAGAACCGTTATTGGCACTGCACTCCATGACACGAGCATCACGTGCAGCATCTTCCATTCGACGAGCAATATCCAGTATCTTGGTAAGAGAACTGTCATCATCAACAAGTTCTAGAGCTCTTCGACGAAGACGTGTAGATGTGCATGATTCAATTATTTGCTGTTTGATTTCTTTGTCAACATCAGCAAACTCACAATGGGCTGCTAAACCCTGCAGACGTGTGTGGTATTGATCCACAGTTTCATTAGAGAGTTGTTTTGCTCTCCTGAAATGCATAATTTCCATAGCAGTATTTTGCCTTGGTTTGAAATGCTCTGTTAGTTTGGCTTTGGCAGTGTCATAATCTTTGGCACCACCAGTGTCTTTCAGTGTGTCAAAGATGTCACAAACTCTATCACCTGCATAATGAAGTAGAAAGGCACGCTTTCTTTCAGCACTTTTGATGTCAGAAACTATCAACAAATTTTCAAACCTTTTAAGCCATTTGACCCACCTCTGTGACAGGTTTGTCTGGTCACAGTCAGGATCAAATGCAGGAAACTGAGGTATATTTGCCATTTTTACTGAATAAATGTAACTTATCACTTAAATGTTCCTCAGAATATTAAACACTTACTGCACTGTATATGTTAGTCAAGAATTCACTGTAATTACTTTAATTTTGCAAAGCACACAAGCATTTTAATGCAAAAGTTCACAACAGTGCACAATATAGCAGCAACTGACTTCTTACCTAGCCCTTGTGTACATGTGTTGTTCCTACTCACAGCAGCAGCACAGCAGTTGGCACGGCAGTTGGTACAGCAGTTGGTACGGCAGCAGTTGGTACAGCAGTTGGTGCAGCAGTTGGTACAGCAGTCAATTCAGTGTGATGAATTTTGTAGCACGAAGCGTCGTTTCGTAACCAAAACATCAGGTTTTGTACACATCAAAGCGTCGTTTCGTACACAACGTCGGCAGATTCCTCAGTACACAGTTTCTTCAGCACAGCTTTGGTAGCACACAGCTTGGGTAGCACACAGCATTGGTTAGCACACAGCATCGTTTAGCACACAGCATTGGAGCATCGGTTAGCATACAGCATCGGGTATGGCGCTCACAGCTTCTCTTCCTCCTCCAGGCAGCATGCTTCTCCCTTGTGTTTGAAACTGAACAAATACCTGCGTTCACAGTTCATCCTCGTCGCCAATGTGGTGTTTGTGTGTTACTGAGGAAGTCTTGGTTGTAGGGTTGATGTAAAGTCATGACTTGGTTACTGACTTTAATACTTAATATGATTACATGACTAGTAGCTACCAAGCTTGGCGGGCGTCCTGTACGCTCTTGTTTACCTTCTGTCTCTCTCTGGCGTCTCAGCCGCCGCACATAGAAAACGGATGGTACCATTTTCTGTGAACATGACAACGTCAATGAGATAATCCTTTCCCTTAAAACCAAGTCTGGTGCCCTTGAGGAGATACCAACTTTAATTTACAAAAAAGCCTCCAGATCTTTAGCCCCTGCTATTGCTTTGCTCTTCAACAAGTCACTTGAACTCCAAACCTTCCCAGATACTCTAAAAAAAGCGAGAGTAACGCCTGTCCACAAATGTGGTAATCTCACAGATGTTAACGACTACAGACCTATATCTATCCTGCCAAACTTGTCAAAAATTTTTGAAAAACTAATCTATAAGCAGCTTTACTCATATCTAGCCAAACTCAATATACTTAGCCCTTGCCAATATGGCTTCAGACCCAAAAAAAGCACTAACGATGCACTTATTAGTATGCTTAACTCGATTCATACAGCTCTTGATAAAAATGAGTTCCCTGTTGGGTTGTTTGTGGACCTGCGTAAAGCTTTTGATACTGTCAACCACCAAAACCTTCTTCTTAAATTACATCATTATGGAGTCAGAGGACACTCCCTACAATACCTCAAATCCTACCTTACTGACAGGCTCCAATATGTTTCTGTGAATAATACAATTTCTCCCACCCTACCCATCAACATTGGTGTTCCCCAGGGCAGCATACTTGGCCCTCTCCTCTTTCTCATCTACATTAATGACCTTCCAAATGCCTCCCAACACCTCAAACCAATTCTATTTGCTGACGACACAACCTTCATTTACTCCAGTCCTGATCCCCTTGCTCTAAATGCCACAGTAAATACTGAGCTAAATAAAGTCCATCTGTGGCTAACTGCCAACAAACTCACCCTTAACATTGACAAAACCTTCTATATTCTGTTTGGCAATAAATCCTCTAATCAAATAAATCTGAAAATAAACAATACCCAAATTTGTAACAAATTAGATGGCAAATTCCTTGGCATTCTCATTGACCACAAGCTGAATTTCCAGGGACACATTCTAAACATATCAAAAAAAGTTTCAAAAACTGTGGGCATTCTTTCTAAGATCAGATATTATGTACCACGCCCTGCCCTGGTGACTCTCTATTACTCCCTTATCTATCCATATCTCAACTATGGTATTTGTGCTTGGGGCTCTACTACCCAAAATCACTTACGTCCTCTAATTACTCAACACAAAGCTGCTATTAGGACAATATCCAATTCTGGCTCCAGACATCACTCGGTACCCCTACTCAAATCTCTGAATATGTTAGACATTAAGTCACTGCACATTCTTTCATGTGTATTATACATATATAAAACGCTAAACTATAATGCCAATCCTGATCTCAAAAGCTTCATAGAAGGTTGTAACAGAACCCATGAGCACCACACCAGAAATAAATACAGTTTTGATATTCCTAGAGTACGACTTAATCAAACTAGAAATGCTCTACAAATCAAGGGGCCCAGAATGAGGAATGACCTTCCCAACCATGTTAAAGACTGTACCTCTCTCAACCAGTTTAAGTTAAAAGCGAAGCTATACCTAATAAATTCCCTGTAACCTACCTTACCCTTCTATTGTCAACCAATGTCTGTTTTTTCTTTAAAGAGCGCTGTTTGTCGACATAATTGTATTTGTGCTGCTTTTTCATCTATGTTTTCATTTCTTGTTTTCATTCTACTCATTATGCTCAATTAGTATTAAGCTTGTCATTTAAGTTTATCATGCCCGAAACGCTTTGCGTAATAGTGGCTTTAGGCATTGTATGTACTAGCTCTACCTATAAGTCAACCAATCCTTGTAAAAAAATTTTGTATGTATGTACCTTACCTAAATAAAATTGTATTGTATTGTTGTATTGTATTGTATTTGCCAGCAACATTTGGCTGCTTTAATTAATAAAAACAAAATCGCCTTTAATGGCTTCACTCATCCTGGCTGCTTTAATTAATAATTAATTAATTCTCTCCACAAACAGGACCAAAACTTGCTCCAAGCGGAATCACAGTTTCGGGCGATCGAGCGGCAACACGGAAAAGTGTATACTCTTTTCACTGTGCTGACCTTAATTTTCGATGTACACATTTCACTTTTGTACCAATGTGTTCGCAATAGAATGTTCTAGAAGAACATATGTATAAAATGTCACCAAACTGTGATTTAAACCATTACCAATAAAGAAACTAAGTGGATCACTTGGCGTGAGCTGCAAACAGCGACGAGATGTTTCCATTCTTTTCAGGGTTGTCAACTCCACATTTGTCCTACAGCGTTAAATTTGGTATCTTTGAGATCGCAATAAAATTTCCTACACGGACGTATGCATATAAATGTAGAATCATGATCGCGGCCCACCCGCAAAAGTGTGGGAAGTGGGCGAAATGTTACCCATTACCACACCTTGGCGATCTACAATAGTCTTACCACGAAGATACAAGACAATACCGTTCTCCCAAATAGGCGATGTGGCTGTTAGAAAAAACGTAAATTTTATGGTAAACATGTTCATACTGTTCCCAAGTCGATCAGCTAAGAATTGAATTTTATAGAAATATTTGTTCGTCGGACAAAAAAATATGTCTACTCGGGAAGCTTCAAGTGAGCCCCGGCGGACACGATCTTGTGTCCGCGGGGGGAGTAAAGTGTTTAATTATAAAAACAAAATCGCCCTTCATTGCTTCACCCAGCCTGACCAAAAAAAAAAAAAGATATTTTAACAATTTATTTATTTATTTATTTAAGTAAAATGATTTTCTATGTTTAGTGTGAGTTTGTTGGTTGACATCCACAAGTGGATTTTTTTAAGCATGTTAGAGACATTAGGCAGATCATTGATGTATATACGAAATAGGAGAGGTCCTAGGATGCTGCCCTGCGGCACCCCTACGGTACAGTGGGAGAGGATGTATCATTGATGGCTACATATTGGTGTCTGTCACTATAATAGGATTGAAAACATTTTGGGGGTACAAAATCGGATACAGTTCAGGGTAAGGCCACGGATTCTATAATGGTGGATTTTAATTAAGAGGTAGTTATGGTATCAATAGCCTTTCTCAGGTCAATGAAGAGTCCAATCGGAAACTCACTTTTGTCAAGGGCTGAGCAAGGGTTGCACCACCCACGGCAAAGCTATGGGTGGTGCAAGGGCATGGGAGGTACTCTTGAATACCATGATGGTATTTCACTAATGTTCCCAACTTTGGTTTTTAGTCCAAAGTTTGGACTTAGTTTAGTTTGGTCTTAATAATGATGAAGGATGCATATCGCCTATGCACCATTAACCTAAATACAGAGTAAGTAAAAATTTTAATTTTAAGTAATTACCCACTTAAATTGGAAATTAATAACTCCAAAAATTTATATATGCACTAAAGCGTTCTGAAGAATAATGGAAACAGACCCAAGTATCAGTTGGGTTAACCCATGTATCGCGTTTTCAAAATGGTCATCCCATGTTGGAATAGACGAACGCCGAAATAATATCGTTGAAAACATCTTGATAACTTATTAAACCAAAATTATTTGTCAGAATAAGGACAGAAATGGAAGCTATATGTAAGATATCTACCAGACAAATATCTAAAGTAACACCGAAGATATTTGATCGATCGACGGAGCTACTCTCTCTCTCTCACATCAATGTTTATTTCACGTAAATTCGTTAATAAACAAAAATGTTTTATATATCTTAAGAAAGACAGAAACATAAGCTTCATTTTAAATACTTTACTATAGACATATTTATAACCCAAGTGAAACTATATATGTTTACAATTACCTAGGTATCAGTATCTAGCCAGGCAGGGATCACAGGCTGCACAATACTGATAAATTATGTAATTCACAGAGATGCTTCAGCTAAGGATGGATAACTTAGGCACTCTGCAGGGGGTGCCTAAGTTATCCATCAATGGATAACTAGGCACCCCGCAGGGAGATGTCCTCAGTCCTACCTTATTTAATATCTTAATAAACACACTCTTGTTGATCGTGTTACTGAAATTAACTGTTAAATTGGTATAAAAATGCTTAGGCTAACTCATCCTAACCCTTGCACAGAAGCCCTCCAGAATTTCTTTATTGAAGGTCAGCATTGTTCCAAATGGATAACTAAAACTGGAACTGAACTCAAAATGTATCAGCTTTATAATTTGTACCAAGAGAAACAACAACGACACTTTCCTGCACCGTGGGAGATTAACCCTTTCCAATTTTAATCCCTCCCTTTCAACCCAAGAAGCAAATTAGAGGGCAGCCCAAGCTTCGTCTTGAGGCAAAGATCAATGCCTTAAGCCATATTGATGCTCTGTCCACAGAGCATTCTCTCTCTCAAATCATATACACTGATTGTTCCCTACACCGGCCCACGGGTGCAGTTGTTCTGACAATGGGCGATGGCTTGTACTTTGAGTGGGGAGTCCGTATAAACAACTGGGCCTCTACCCTTCAGATCGAACTATTTGCCTTGCTTCTTGCACTGAAATGTGTACAAGTCTCCAAACTTGATACATTAATTGTACGTGACTCCTTATCATCCTTAATTGCTCTCAACTCTTTAACACATAACTGTAACATGCTCGTGTCCGAAGCTAGACAAAATTATTAAGGATTGTAACAGAGTCCATTTCATGTGGTCTCCATCTCATGTTGGCCTCCGAATGCATGATAGAGCTGATAAGTTAGCCAAAGAATCTGCCTTTAAAGGAGCCGTTGAGTGTAACCTTGGATTGTCAATCAGCAATCTGAGAGCAGCAGTACACCGAGAACTTCAACAAGATCTTGTAGATCTGAGGCAAAGTGAAATTGACACCAGTAATTCCATCTATCATCATACTATCATGCAAGAGGAGCCACACATCTATGTTTCATCCAATAAAGTCACACCTTACCTGATATCCTTAAAACTGCTAACTGCCAACAAACTCACCCTTAACATTGACAAAACTTTCTATATTCTGTTTGGCAATAAATCCTTTAATCAAATAAATCTCAAAATAAACAATACCCAAATTTGTAACAAATTAGAAGGCAAATTCCTTGGCATTCTCATTGTCCACAAGCTGAATTTCCAGGGACACATTCTAAATATATCAAAAAAAGTTTCAAAAACTGTGGGCATTCTTTCTAAGATCAGATATTATGTACCACGCCCTGCCCTGGTGACTCTCTATTACTCCCTTATCTATCCAAATCTCAACTATGGTATTTGTGCTTGGGGCTCTACTACCCAAAATCACTTATGTCCTCTAATTACTCAACACAAAGCTGCTATTAGGACAATATCCAACTCTGGCCCCAGACATCACTCGGTACCCCTACTCAAATCTCTGAATATGTTAGACATTAAGTCACTGCACATTCTCTCATGTGTATTATACATATTGTGACGATAATCTCTTTCAAGAGAGATTGAGCCTGCTCTTCCCTCCAAAGTACGTCACCTCAACAGATAATATAGAAGATATATCCAACAAGTATCTCCAAAACGTTTTGCCCAGAGAGCAAAACGTATCCAGCACCGGCGCACCTGCTCACCCCCGCCACCATTAACCGGCAAACTGCTTGTCCATCGCCTGCCTGTCGCTGATTGGCTGGTGCCCAGTCGCACCTGCCCCACCACCCTCCACCACGAGTTGATGTCTGGGCTGCAGCGACCCAGAGAAGGCAGAATATCTCAGTGCTCCACACAGTTGACACGTCTCATTGGTAGACTAAGCCTTGGCTTACGTGTACTAAGGGAGGTGGCAGCTCGAAGCCAATATTCCTGCACTATTATTTACTTTGCTATTATTCACTTGTCTTAACGTAACTTTTCATTTGCCAGTGATTATTCTTATTATTTTGTTTGTTGATTTGTCTGTTACATTTTATACTCAATTTTATTCATGTCTTGCTTTTCTAACGTAATTAAAATTTCATTGTTAAATTTACTTGTGTTTTGTGTGTCTTCCCATTACCTTACCACAGACGAAAGTTCCAGCTTTTCTCTTTTTTTTTTTATGTGACGAGGCCATGCCCCTAGCTTTTGAAACAGCCGAACACCAACGCGTTACCGTCACAATATATAAAACGTTAAACTGTAATGCCAATCATGATCTCAAAAGCTTCATAGAAGGTTGTAACAGAACCCAGGAGCACTACACCAGAATTAAATACAGTTTGGATATTCCTAGAGTACGACTTAATTAAACTAGAAATGCTCTACAAATCAAGGGGCCCAGAATGTGGAATGACCTTCCCAACCATGTTAAAGACTGTACCTCTCTCAACCAGTTTAAGATAAAAACGAAGCAGTATACCTGATAAATTCCCTGTAACCTACCTTACCCCTCTATTGTCAACCCATGTCTGTTATTTTTTTTAATGAACACTGTTTGTCAACCTATTGTATTTGTGCTGCTTTTCAGTCACGTTCCCCCCTTTTTTTTTTTCTTTTTATCTTTATTTGTATTTGTTCTCAACACATTTTATTCTTTATGCTCAATTAGTATTAAGTTCTAGATATTAATGTTTTTCCTGCCCGAAACGCATTGCGTAATAGTGGCTTTAGGCATTGTATGTACTAGCTCTATCTATATATTGATCCATTATTGTAACATCACTTGTATGTATGTACCTTACCTGAATAAACATATTTATTATTATTTATTTAAAAAAGCTAGAGTAACGCCAGTCCATAAAGGAGGCAATCCGGCGGACATAAACAACTATAGACCAATATCAAATCAACCCATTCTATCAAAAATATTTGAAAAGATTATTTACAAACAGCTCTATTCCTACCTCGTAAAATTCGACATACTCAGCCCCTGCCAGTTTGGCTTTCGGTCCCAAAAGAGCACCAATGATGCAATCATTAGTCTCCTTGACGCAATCTACTCAGCCCTTGACAAAAATGAGTTTCCGATTGGACTCTTCAGTGACCTAAGAAAAGCCTTTGATACTGTTAATCACAACTACCTCTTACTTAAATTCCAGCATTATGGAATCCGAGGCCTTGCCCTTGACTACATCCGATCCTATCCTAGTGACAGACACCAATATGTAACCATCAATGGCACAACTTCTTCCACTCTACCAATTACCGTTGGAGTGCCAAAGGGCAGCATCTTAGGACCTCTTCTATTTCTTATATAGATATATCAATGATCTGCCTAATGTCTCTAATATTCTTAAACCTATATTGTTTGCTGATGATACTATCCTTATCTATTCAGACCCCAACCCACATACACTAAATAATGTTGTGAATAATGAATTAAAAAAAAAGTCCACTTATGGATGTCAACTAACAAACTAACACTAAACATAGAAAAGACTTACTACATCTTATTTGGAAGCGAATCATCGAATGCAATTCAGCTACAGATAGGCAACATTAACATCAGTAATAAAAATGATGGCAAGTTTCTTGGCCTATTCCTAGACAAGAGACTCAACTTCAGCACCCACATTCAACACATAACTAAGAAAGTCTCTAAAACAGTTGGAATACTCTCCAAAATAAGATAATACGTTCCTAACTCTGCTCTCCTCTCACTATATTATGCACTAATCTATCCCTATCTTAATTATGGTATCTGTGCATGGGGGGTCTAGCACTGCAAACCACCTTAAGCCCATCATCACCCAGTAAAAATCTGCTATCAGAATAATAACAAACTCTGCTTTCAGACAATACTCAGCTCCCTTGTTTAAATCCCTTAACTTGCTAAATATTAACTCCCTCCACACATTCTCTTGTGTCAATTACATTTACAAAACCCTGTTCTTAAATGCAAACCATGCTCTGAATTTCTCCCTGGACAGATGTAATAGGACCCATTATCACCACACCAGAAATATATATCTCTTTGATATCCCCAGGGTCAACTTAATCTGTGTAAATACTCTATGCAAATTAAGGGACCTAGTCTATGGAACTCACTCCCTAGTGAATTGAAAAGCTGTCAAACTTTTGCCTCATTTAAAAACAAAAATAAAAAGTACAAAATTTCATCTTCGTACTTTCCTACACGGAGCTTTAAATTTGCTCTGTATCTAGTGTTACCCAATCTCCCAATCTTTATGTACTTAATCCAAAAAACTTTATCATTGTGTTCATTGCTGTTTTTTTATGTGCTAGCCATATGCTGCATTGTGCCTATTAATTTTTGTTAAACTACCATTCAAGCTGTCATTGCAATCAATCTGAGCTACCTATGTACTTTAATATGCCTACAATTTTCTCTCTCTTTTTTTTTTCTTGCTATGTAACTTTTATCATTTTCATAAATTTGAAGGAAATTAACTTAATATGGACCTGCCCGAAACGCTGCACGTACTAGTGGCTTTACATCAATGTAATTACTATGCTATGTATCCTCTCTATCTCAATGTACCTGTGAGCCTCTTGTTGATCACTTGTGACACAAAGATTATTGATGTGTGTATTTCGGTGGGTTATTAGATATGTATGTGTATGTATATATGTATACGTATATATATTTATGTACATGTATGAGAGTGTATACATGTATATAACATTAATAATTTTGTAACTAGCGTCAAAAATTGTTATTTGCTTAGCTAAACGAACTAGAAGGTTCAGTTCCTGAACCGATTATCTGCCTCTGTAATCCTTTACACCACTGCCCACGGGATGGGTATGAGGTGCATAATAAAGAAAGAAATTGAATTGACCTTCTTGAATATATATATATATATATATATATATATATATATATATATATATATATATATATATATATATATATATATATATATATATATATATATATATATATATATATGTCGTACCTACCCAGCAAACACAGAACGTTTGTGGACGTTTTTAAATGGTTCCACAAAGGTAATACTGTAACTTTTGACATAAATACGTATATCTGATGTTCTTAAAACCAAAGGATATAACTAAAAACATATATTCTTGAGACACAGTTTTTTAAGATTTATGTAAAAATTTAAAAATAATAGTGAATGCTATGGTATTATAATGTTTTCATGCTTTATATTTAAGAATAAATAATTTTCAGTCAACATTTAGTTTTTTTTGTTTACTTTCTGTAAAGCTATCCAATTTACGTTCTTATAACATAAATATAACATTTATATGACGTCAGTATAACGTTATTTACACGACATCATTACGTTATTATGATGTTATATTAACGTATAATTCCTGTGTGAAAACCAGAATATATATTGAACTTTATGTTTTAAACCTTGTAAAGTTATCATAAAACTTGGAATAAGACGGTAAGCATGCTTTACTTATGAAAATATACAAACAAATCAACAAAAACATTTTAACATAAAAAACATAAACATAACATAAATTAATTGCATGCATGGGAGTTAACTGGAACTCTGTAATATTGCATACATGAACCTTAAGGTACAAACCCAGTGTATTTACTCATGCAGTTCTTTCCTAAATCTAAATTTTTCCAATTTTTACACTTTGTTTCGAGTTCTGTCTTGTGTTGCTACTTTTAATACCCCATTAATGTCCCCTTTGTTATGTCCATTCATCCCATTGTGCACCTCTACCATATGTCACTCCTAATTCTTTGCTTTTCTAGAGAATGTAATATAAGCTTTGACAATCTTTCTTCATATGACAGGTTAACAGGTAGAACAAAGATTACCATTTATATATGGATAACTATTATAAGTCGGTTTGAATGAGTGAATTGCTGCTTGAAGATAGGTATATACACGTGTGGTACTATCAGATTGCATCGTGGTGAGCCTAAAACCCTTCAGATCCAAGCAAAGGGTAAAATGCCAGCAGATACAATTGCGAACACATTGATACCAAAATGAAAGACATATGACGAGAATTGAGGTAACCACATTAAATGTAATGTGAAGAGTGTTCACATTACATTGCACTAGAGTGCTCCCGGGTTACTTTCTCTCACTTTCTCTGTTTTGTGCGGATGGTACACCTTGCTTTTGGAGTTTATATGCATTTAAACCTGTAGATAATTCTATTGCTAACACATTGATACCAAAATGAAAGACCTAGGATGACAATTGGGGTGACCAAAATGAAAAGAGTGTATACATTTTATCGCTCTTGTGCGCTCCCTGGTAACACACTCTCGCTTACTCTGTTTGTTGCGGATGGTAAGCCGGGCTTTTGGAGTTTATATGCCTTTAGTCCTGTAGAGAATTCTATTGCGAACACATTGATGCCAAATTGAAAAAACTAGGATGAGAATTGAGGTAACAAAGTTGAAAAGGGTATACACTTTTCAGTATTATCACGCTCTCTAATGTAATGAGAGTTGCCTGAGGGTGGCTCAGCTTTCTTTTTCTGGTACCCTTGGCCTACATTCATCTTGTCGGCGGGTGGAGCGCGCTGCTGTCTTTGACATTATATGCACATAGTTCTGTTGGGAATTCTATTGCGAACGCATTGATACCAAAATGAAAGACATAGGACGAGAATTAAGGTGACAAAGTTGAAAAGAGTATACACTTTTCAGTATTTCCGCGCACTACCAGGGAATGTCCAAACAAAAATGGAGAGAGTGGAGGGGTAACTTGCCCAAAACGCGAAAGTGTTTGGGGAGATTAACTTTCGTTCAATACTATTATGCAAAAGGAGCCACACATCTATGGTTCATCCAATAAAATCAGCAGACTTCTAGATGTTACTACTGCTCGGCTTAGACTCGGTTACAAGTATTTCTGGGAATTCTCATTATCTGCCGATGTAGACCTGACCAAATGTTAACTGTCAACAAAATTATTTGCACACCCCTTCGTCACTATGTGATAGTGAATTCAGAGACAATTCTATAACCAATGTACCAACGATGTGTCAATATTTCATTCAAAATGATCTGGTACCAGAAATTTTAGCCAAATATCCCCAGTTTGCTAACTGTAAGTAGTAACTAAGTGATTGTAACCTATCCACCGCTGCCCACTGGATGGGGAGCGGTGTGCAGGACAAACATATCAATTGTGACACTAGCTCTCCACATATGTCAGTTGCTTAATTTAGAAACTGTACTTGTGATCGATCTCGAACCTATTGTTGATGTGACGACTTATACTGAATTTTGTAACTAGCTCATCAAGATTGTAACTTGCTTAGCTAAATGAATTGTTGGGTTCAGTCCCTGAGCCCATTATGTGCCTCTGCAACCCTTTCCACTACCGCCCACAAGATGGGTATGGGGTGCATAATAAATGAACTAAACTAACTTTAAGGCATCCTGAAAGAAAGCTTGGAGGGCTTGAAAAATTGCAGAACGAAGCCTTGAGGATAATCCTTGGGTGCCTTCGTACCACAAAGATACTTAATATGAGAAAGGAACTTAATATTCCGAGCGTTGTTTATCGTGTTACTGAAAATAACTGTCAAATTGGTATAAAAATGCTTAGGCTAGCTCATCCTAACCCTTGCACAGAAGCCCTCCAGAATTTCTTTATTGAATGTAAACATTGTTTCAAATAGATAAATAAAATTGGAACTGAACTCAGAAAGTATCAGATTTATAATTTGTACCAAGAGAGACAACAATAGCACTTTCCTGCACTGTAGGAAATTACACCCTTTTCAATTTTAATCCCTCCCTTTCCATCAAAGGAGCAAATTAGAGATCAGTCCCAGCTTTGTTTTGAGGCAAAGCTCAACGTCTTAAGCCATATTGATGCTCTGTCCACAGAGCATTCTCTCTCTCAAATCATATACACTGAAGGTTTCCTACAGCGCCCAACGGGTGCAGCTGGAAGTGCAGTTGTCCTGGCAATAGGATATGACTTATATTTTGAGTGGGGAGTCCGTATAAACAACTGGGCCTCTACCCTTCAGACTGAACTATTTGCCTTGCTCCTTGCACTGAAATGTGTACAAGTATCCAAACTTGATACATTAGTTGTAAGTGACTCTTTATCATCCTTAATTGCTCTCAACTCTTTAAGACATAACTGTAACATGCTTGTGTCTGAAGCTAGACACAAATACAATAACAACTTGAGGAACCTTATCATAAACAATAATCTCAACAAAAATCACATAGTTCTCAGAGGTGATTTCAATATTGACCTAGGGCTACAAAATAACCCTCAAGTAGACTGTTTCCTCAACAGCATGAATTCCTGTATGCTCATCCCCGCAATCACCAGGCCCACCCGAGTCACTCAAACATCTGCGACTACCCTGGATCACTGATGGACCAACATAACAGCTCCTCTTACATCAAGTATAATCACTGACAGAACAACTGACCACTATCCTACCTTCCTTGTAGCGAACATGGCCATAACACCACCAGGTAACAAGAAAATTACCTTTAGGTTACAATGTGAAGCGGCAATAGGCAATCTCACAAATGCCCTCCACAATGTAAACTGGGAATCTAAATTTATCAATACACAGGATAATAATTCGTTAACTAGCCTCTTTCCAAAATTTAAAGCCTTTACAATACTTATTGTCCTCTCCTCACCAAGCAAGTAACTGGCAAAAAGGTTAAATAATCCCTGGCTCACTAATGGCATACTTAAAGCAATCGACAAGAAACATGAATATGAAAAAAAAACTTAGGATTGGCCTAGTTGGAAAAGAAGTAGTTAAGAGGTATTCATCAGTGCTTACCAGTATAATAAGAGCAAAGCGTTCCTATTACGAGAATAGATTCAAAGAAGCAAAAGGCAACATAAAAAGCACATGGAGAGCCATCTCTACCATCCTAGGAGCTAAACAACATTCACATAATAAGATAAAAATCTCCAAGGATGGTTATACACCTGCAACAGATCTTGAAACAGCAACTGAATTTAATAGCTTCTTTTCATCGTTTGGTGCTCACCTTGCCCGAAAAATCCCAGAGACTCAGACATATGTTACCACATATCTTTCACGCAGCTATCCAAACTCTCTTCTCCTCTCTCCGGTCAGCCCTACAGATGTTGTGTCCATCATTCACTCGCTAAAAACCAAAGCTGGGAACATTAGTGAAATACCATCGATGGTACACAGGCGTGCCTCCCATGCCCTTGCACCATCCATAGCACTGCTGTTCAACAAATCCCTAGAGTGTCATACCTTCCCTGATATCCTTAAAAAAGCAAGAGTAACGCCAGTTCATAAAGGAGGTAACACGGCAGACATAAATAATTACAGACCCATATCGAATCTACCTATATTATCAAAATTATTTTTTTTTTTTACAAACAGCTCTACTCCAATCTTGTAAAATTCAATATACTAAGTCCCTGTCAGTTTGGCTTCCGCTCCCAAAAGAGTACCAATGATGCTATTGTTAGTCTGCTTGACTTAATCTTCTCAGCCCTTGACAAAAGTGAGTTTCCAATTGAACTCTTCATCGGCCTGAGAAAGGCCTTTGATACTGTTAACCATAACTACCTCTTACTTAAATTCCACCATTATGGAATCCGTGGCCTTGCCCTAAACTATATCCGATCCTATCTTAGTAACAGACACCAATATGAAGCCATCAATGATATAACCTCTCCCACTCTACCACTTAATTACCGTAAAGGTGCCACAGAGCAGCATCCTAGGACCCTCCTGTTTCTTATATACATCAATGATCTCCCTAATGTCTCTAACATACTTAAACCTATATTGTTGGCTGATGATACTACTCATCTACTCTGACCCCAACCCACTCCTGTTAAATAATGTTGTAAACAATTAATTAAAAAAAGTCTACTTGTGGATGTCAACCAACAAACCTCACACAAAACATAGAAAAGACCTACTATATCTTATTTGGAAACAAATCAACAAATGCAATTCAGCTTCAGATAGATAATGTAAACATTAGCAATAAAAATGATGGAAAGTTTCTTAGCCTATACTTAGACAAGAGACTCAACTTCCGCACCCATATACAACACATAACTAAAAAGGTTTCTAAAACAGTTGGAATACTGTTTAAGATCAGATATTATGTACCCTACTCTGCTCTCCTCTCACTCTATTATGCACTTATCTATCCCTATCATTCTTATGGCGTTTGTGCTTGGGGTTCAACCTCTGCAAACTACCTCAAGCCCATCATCATCCAGTAAAAATCTGCTATCAGGACAATAAATAACTCTACCTTCAGACAACACACAGCTCCCTTGTTCAAATCCTTAAACATGCTAAACAAATTCACTCCATACATTCTCCTGTGTAAATTACGTTTATAAAGCCCTTTTTCTAACTGCAAACCCTGTTCTGAAACTCTTCCTGGACAGATGTAATAGAACACATGGCCACGTCCCCACCAGACATAAATATCTCTTTGATATCCCCAGAGTCAAACTTAATCTATGTAAACACTCTATGTAAATAAAGGGACCTAGTCTATGGAACTCACTCCCTTATAATGATTTGAAAAGCTGTCCAACTTCTGCCATATTCAAAAATAAAACCAAAAAGTACCTGTAGTACTTTTTAAGTACGAGGGAGTAATGCGCAAAGCGTCCCTCACCTGTGACGTCACAGCGTCACCTGACGCCATATCAACACATCGGCCATTTTGTCGTCAGTTCAGTCATGGCGAGGACTAACCCTTCATGCAAACTGCACCTACTATCAAGAAGAAGAAGATTTTGTGTTCCACCGATAGTATTATCGTAAGTAAGCACTTATATTTTATATTTTATTAAATTAATTGATTCTATTTTTCTGTAATAAAGGTCCAAAGGGTTGTTAAGGAACAAGGGTGTAGCGATACCGACGCTCAGTGCGCTCAACTCACACCAAAGTATCACCTGTGTAGCTTCTGTAATTAGTGTTAATTAGTTATGCTATAAGATAATGAAGCGAGTATAAGATTAACTCGCTACAAGGGTACTGTGTTGGGAGGTGAGGGCTGTTACTGGTGTCTGTGGGGATGTGAGGACTTGTACCAACCACTATCACCACCAGTACCTTGTCTTGCATCCTGCTTAGTATTCCTATTGAGATATGAAGTATTATTGCATTCATATAATTATTCATTCATTGTCATTACTATTTTTATGGGCTATGTTCTGTTACCCTAATGCTTTTTACCCCTGGGCATGTCCATTTACTCTCCAGCCCTTCACAAGCCACTGCTGCACCCCCTCCATGCCCATACTTACTGTGCTTATTCTTACAGGACTGCACTGCATTATGTGGTGCTCACTGCCTGGACACCTTGATACATGCATTATAGGGTTCTGGTAGTTGTTCTACTCACCAAGCCCTTCCAAGGCCAGGCTTGACATGTGAGAGCTTGGTCCAACAGGCTGTTGCTTGGACAGGCCCCTCAGGCCCACATATCCACCACAGCCTTGTTTGTCCGGCACTTCAAAATCAAATGTTTATTTACGTAAGGTACATACATATTTTTAGGTAAGGTACTCTTTATTTGGGTAAATTTATCTTCGTAGTATTTAGCTTTGGCTCGTCTAATTATCTTGGATAGCAATAACGAGTAATTCTTTGAGAATTCTTTGGAGACAATTCCTAACCTATACTTCTCCCAACCTATACTTCTTCTCAAGGTCATCTTCACTTCTTGAAGATGTTCAGGTTTTCTCTTGAAGATGTCGACGGTTGTTCCAGCAATACTGTATTTCTTTTATTGCTGAAAACCTGTTTTCAGCCATAAAAAAATAATCCTGAATCCAGAAAAAAATCCCTTTTGTATCGTCTGGAAATTTTCAAATATTGCTGATCAAACCTGAGTCTAAATTATTTGCATATATTATGAATTACAGAGGTCCCAGGACAGGGTTTTTAGGCACTCCACTTACATTTTCCCACTCTGACTTAACCCCCATTTATACAAACTCAGTCTTATCTTTTAGCTAATAATTTATTGTACACACCATACTCAGCCTGTGTAGGGTAGTTTATTGTGCATGTGTAGTATATATATTTGTGTAGTATATTTGGTATATTTAATGCCTCTAACCTCTCCTCATAGTTCTTGTCCTTCAGTTCTGGGAGCCACTTAGTAGCATGTCTTTGCACCTTTTCCAGTTTGTTTATGTGCTTCTTAAGATATGGGCACCATACAACCGCTGCATATTCCAACTTTGGTCTAACAAAAGTCGTGAACAATTTCTTGAGTATTTCGCCATCCATGCATTTAAAAGCTCTGAATATTATCCTTTACCTGCAATTGGTTGTTGCTGTATTTATAGAATATGATTTGTTCTACTTTACATTTGTTTGTTCCTTTTTTTCAAAATTTCTTTCTGCCTCTCTCCTCACTGCCGTGTAGTTGTTTCTCTTTGTATTACTGGTATGTTTGGGGGTTTGGCCTCTTCGTATATTGATTCCATTTTTGTGTCTTTTGGTCTCTGTCCGTCTTGAAATTTCAGTTGAACAAATCCTGTTTCCTAGTTCTGCATCTTTGTTTTGGTATAAATGTTTTTGTTCCTTTATCATCTTTGAATTCTTTTCTGACTTCTGGCCTAATGTTTGTTTTATCCTAGTGTGTATGATGCCTAGCGTGTGTCTGGTGCCTGTTGTGTTAAACCAAAGATAAATGCATAAGTATAGGTCAGTAATTTCTCCAGCTTTGAAAGGGGCTTTCATTATGCAGCAGTATTCCACTCTAGAGAGCACTAGCGTCTTGAAAACTATCATCATCGGTATAGCATCTCTAGTGTGAAAAGTTCTTGTTATCTATCCTGTCATTTTTCTTGCAGTTGTGACGGCTACTTTATTGTGTTCTTTAAATGTAAGGCCTTCTGACATCAGTACACCCAAATCCTTTACGTTGCTTTTCCGTTCAATGTTATGATTTGACTGAGTTTTGTAAGTGGTTTCCGTTTTTATATTTTTTATTTTTTCCGTAGCGCATGAGCTGAAACTTATGTTCGTTAATCACCATGTTATTTTCTGTAGCCCATAGAAAGACCTGATCTACATCTGATTGGAGGTTTGCCGTGTCCTCTATGTTGCCTACTCTCGTGAAGATTCTAGTGTCATCTGCAAAGGATGATCAAGTACTATAGGTTGTGTCCTTGTCTATGTCCGATATGAGGATGAGAAAAAGTATTGGAGCAAGCACAGTACGCTTGGGGACTGAGCTCTTTACGGTTGATGGTCCAGATTTTATTTTGTTGACTACTACACATTGGGTTCTATTAGTCAGGAAGTTGTATATCCATCTGCCTATTTTTCCGGTAATTCCTTTTGAACGCATTTTATGTGCAATAACACAATGGTCACATTTGTCAAAGGCTTTTTTTTGTCAAAGCGTTTTGTTTGTCTTCCATGGCATCTAGTGCCATGTCAGAGTGGTCCAGCAACTGTGATAGGCAAGAGCGCCCTGTTCTGAAACCATGTTGTCTGGGGTTATGGAGATGCTGTGATTCCATGTATTTTGTGATCTTACTTCTTAGCATTCTCTCAAAGATTTTTATGATGTGCGATGTTAGTGCTATCGGTCTGTAGTTTTTTGCCTCTGCCTTATTTCCTCCTTTATGGGGCGGTGCTATCTCTGCTGTTTTTAGTATGTCAGGGACAATGCCAGTATCTTGGCTTTGTCTCCAAAGAATGTGAAGGGCCTGCGATAACGTTTTTTACAGTTCTTGATGAATATAGAGTTCCAAGAGTCAGGGCCTGGTGCAGAGTGCATAGGCATACTGTCTATGGCTTCTTCAAAATCCAGTGGGGATAGGATCACATCTGATTTATGATTTGATGTTGGTATCATATCCATGAAAAATTCATTTGGGTTATCAATCAGATGGATGGAGAGCTACACTCGTGGTGTCCCATTTTCCCAGCACTCTTTGTCATATAATGCTTTGAAACTTTTGACGGATTTGGCCTCCACCACCTTCTCACCTAACATGTTCCAACCGTTTACCATTCTGTTTGCAAAAGTGAATTGTCTTACATTTCTTCGGCATCTTTGTTTAGTTCGTTTAAATCTATAACCTCTTGTTCTTGAAATTCCAGGTCTCGGGAAATCTTCCCTATCAAGTTTATCAATTCCTGTTACTGTTTTGTACGTAGTGATCATATCTCCTCTTTTCCTTCTGTCTTCTAGTTTGGAATATTTAATGCCTCTAATGTCTCCTCATAAATCCTGCCCTTCAGTTTTGGTATGAATGTTTGTGTGCCTTCATCGTATATTTTGCAAAATATGGAATACATCTCATTTACTTTACTTTAAGAATATGGTTCGATCAATTAAAAACCCTCTTGTTCAAATTGCAAAGAGACTGAAAGAGATGCAGCATGCTCAATGGATTATATATTAGTGATTATTATTAGGATTATATATTAGTGAATCATATTAGTGATTCAATTATTATGGTCATAAAACAATAAACAAATAGTTTTGGTGTTATTACACTCTATTCACAGGTTATATATAAGTATCTGCATGTTTTGTTCACCATTACAAACCACTAAGTTGGTTTGATTTTTGTTGAGATTGTTATTTATGATAAGATTCCTTACGTTACCTGAGAATGAAGCTATGTCGGTATTGGGAAATCTATAGATGGCACTTATAGTCAAGGAGGATTTAAGGGATTTACTGGAGAACTTGGCAAAGGTATATTCACAATAGTCGTCTCTATTACTAATGAGACTATTGCAGATGAAGGTATCTTTGTAAGATATTGCTATGCCACCTCCTTTTTTTATTAGGCCTGCAGTTGTGAATGGCTTTATTATCAGCCAAGTTGTAGCATACAACATAGCATATATATGTATATGGCATACATATATATATATATATATATATATATATATATATATATATATATATATATATATATTATATATATATATATATATATATATATATATATATATATATATTATATATATATATATATATATATATATATATATATATATATATATATATATATATATATATATATATATATATATATATATATATATATATATATGTTATGTTACAACATAACAGGCCAATTACACTGGATTAATCTTTGTGTTTAGATAGGAGATGCCTCGTATGGGCCAATAAGCCTTCTGCAGCCCCTATGTTTATCCCTTATGTATCCCCCCATGTTTTCACCTTCATTGTATTATCACCTGACCTAATGCGGGTATAAAATCAACTATATATATATATATATATATATATATATATATATATATATATATATATATATATATATATATATATATATATATATATATATATATATTCAAAATTCGTCAGTGTACTACATTTTTGTTGTTGCTTTTAGGTGATGCTTTTAACCAGTGTACGTGGGTCTGATTGTGCAACCACAGTTCGAAGAATAATGAAGATATGAACAAACGGCCTGTGGTCACTATACAGTCTGGAAGGGCAAAAGAAGAAATTGGCATTTCTACAAAAACAAGAACTATATAATGTTATTTTAAGTAAGTAACCAAAAAATTAAATAATTTTTTTAAAGTTTAAAATTCACTTAAAAATGTAAATTTTAAGTTAAAAAATTTTAACCAAAAAACTTGATATTTTTCATATTTGGAACCATTCCATAATCCCAAGCATAAATGATTATATTTCTATCACTTGCTCTTAAGATTGTTTCATTTAATAGAGGTTGGGCATAATTGTTCTCTGCTGCTAATAGAACTGACTGACTTAGCTATAGGAAAATGTAAAATTAATTGGTTTATCCATTACAGTATTGTGCAGTTTATTTCATGATCCTGTGCTTAATACTTGCATAAATAGTAGATTACAAAATGCATTTTTATATCATTAGTATTGAATAATAATAATGCAAATAATTGACTTATAAATGATGTACAATTAATTGGTAGGTGATATTATATTATTAATATTTTTTCATTCTTGCAAAGCCTTAACAAAGCCATTAACATGTTAATATAAACTTGATCACCTTCCACTTATTTTCTCATGTGCTACCTACATGTACAAAACCTTATTCCTAAATGCATATTTTGTTCTGAAACTTGTCCTTTATATGTTGTGTATCACCATCTCTGGAGAGTTTTATCTGATTGATGTATAAATTACTTTTAACTTTACAGAATATTATTGTTATACTGAATTTATTATTATATAAATAACTTAATTTTACAGAATCATCTATCAACGCACATCCACAAGTTGAGGAGGAGGATGTGACCTTCCAGATTTCTGAAGTACTGAAACATGCACCAAACAGGCCTGGTGGATCTAGGTACAAGGTAAAATAATTTAAATTTTTTTTTTTTTTTTTTACTAATTGTCCGATATATTATATATATATATATATATATATATATATATATATATATATATATATATATATATATATATATATATATATATATATATATTTCATTGAATATGACCGCATATTCTGTATTTATTATTTTCTGGTTTAGGGCTTCTATCCCTCTAACTATTTTCTTAGCATCAGGGCTTAATTGAAATAGGAGTTCTCCAAAACTCATTTTCGTACTTTTAAGGTGAAGAAAAGAAGTGATTTACTATAGAGTGTATTACACTTATTTGTATAATTTGCACGACGTTTCGAACCTCCATGGTTCATTCTCAAGTGAACAGATCTTACAATACTAGTTGATTTTATACCCGCATTAGGTCAGGTGATAATACAATGAAGGTGAAAAACATGGGGGGGATACATAAGGGATAAACATAGGGGCTGCAGAAGGCTTATTGGCCCATACGAGGCATCTCCATCTAAACACAAAGATTAATCCAGTGTAATTGGCCTGTTATGTTGGACATTGTCTTCTGTGTTGGCATCGATATGTTCTTGTCTTGTCCTTACTCTCATGGTGGGTAGAGTAAATAATTCCGTGATTTGGGTGTTCATGGTAGGTCGCTCTATTCTTATGTGAATTGCCTCAAGAATTTGTAATCTTCTTGAATCTTGGGTTTTGTCTATTATGCAAGTATTCTTGTTCAACATTTCTCTTGTTAGAGTAATGTCATGGGCTTGTCTCATGTGATTCCTAGGGGCACCAGATTGAAGATGGCATGTCAAACGCCTCGTCAGCTTGGTCGACGTCATACCTATGTACTTACATTGAAGGTTACATCCTTCGTGGGGGCAAGTGTACATGTATACAACGCTTGACTGCTGTAGAGGGTTCTCCGTCGGCTTCGGGCTGTTTTTGATAAGGAGTTCGGAAGTCTTCTTAGTTTTGTAGAATATTATCAGGTTTATGTTTTGGTTAGGAGTAGTGCTTTTTACTCCTTTACTGGTTATTTCTTTCATTATTCTTTCCTCTTTTATATGTTCACTGTGCATGGTTGATTTGTAATATAATTTTATTGGGGGTGTTGTGGTTTCTGTTCTAGGTTCTGAATTATACCAACGGTCCAAGTGTCTTCTTATAGCAGCGTTAATTTCCGCGTTGCTATATCCGTTGTTCACCAATACCTGAGTTACTCTTTCAAACTCTCTACTCACGTTGCTCCATTCAGAGCAGTGGGTAAGTGCTCGACGAATATAAGCATTGAGAACACTGGCTTTGTATCTTTGGGGGCACTCACTTCTACCGTTCAGGCATAATCCTATGTTGGTGGGCTTGGTATATACGTTGGTGCTTAAAGAGGTTCCTGTTTTTGTTATTAGTACATCCAAGAGTGGCAGACTGTTATTTTCACTATTTTCATGTGTAAATCGGAGTACTGACTCTCTCTCTAGGTGTCTTTTTAGGTCAATTAGTTCATCTGAGTTTTTTCCTATTACGAATATGTCATCTACATAACGGCAGTATACAGTTGGTTTTTGTCTGCTACTGAAGACCCTATCTTCGATGGTTCCCATATAAAAATTAGCAAATAAAACTCCTAAGGGGGAGCCCATTGCTACTCCGTCTATTTGTAAATACATGTCTCCTTGTGGACTGATGAAAGGGGCTTCCTTTGTACATGCTTCGAGAAGACTTTTCAAGTGTGGCTCAGGTATGTCTAATTTGGGGGTGCTCTCGTCTCTGTATACTCTGTCCAGTATCATTCCTATGGTTGTGTCGACTGGGACGTTGGTAAAAAGGGATTCAACGTCCAGGGAAGCGATGATTCCATCGGGCTGGGTACATTTGATCAATTCTAGGAAATCTGCTGATGATTGTAGACTAAACTTACTTGGAGTTAGGAGTTCATTGAGTTTCTTTGCCAGGTGATAAGTTGGGGTTGGTATTTGGCTGATTATAGGGCGTAGTGGGTTACCTGGTTTATGCGTCTTAACATTGCCGTAGGCATATCCTAAGCCATAGTCGCCTTGAAGTTTATTGAAATGCACACTACCTTTCTTTGCGTTGATTGCTGTAATTGTTTTGTTTACTTTCCGCTTAAGGTCTTCTACGGGGTTCCTCGTGATTCGTTGAAATTTGGAGTCGTCACTTAGGATGTCGCTAATTTTGTTCATGTATTCACGGGTAGGAATCAATACATATGCTGCTGTTTTGTCGGCTTTTCTTATTGTTACGTCTTTCAGATTTTTTAGTTGTTTCGCTGCTTCTTTGAGTCGTGGGGTTAAGATTGTAGATGAATATGTTCCTCGTTTTTTCCCTGCTTCTGCAAGTAGTTCAGCTTGAAGTGTGTCAGTGGTGATGACTTTTTTGTTGTCTTCTAGCTTATGGATATCGTCCAGAAGCATTTCGATTTCCAGGCGTTTTTGATGCATCTTTGGTTTAGATAAGAATTGACAATTTAGACCAAGATTTAAGAGGTCTCGTTGGTCATGGGTAAGATCATAAGAAGTCAGGTTAAAGTAGCCATCTTTAGGACGAGGGATTTTTAGCTGTCCACCGTTTAGGGATGTTAACTTACGGAGTGTCTTTGTTTCTACAAGAGTTTTATGTTGTTGTTTCAGGTTAAATAGTTCACTGTTGATGGTTTGCTTGAGTTGGATAGGGATGTCGTACTGGGTCCATTTGTTTAACAGATGCTCCGCCTGCTCTATAAAGGTTTGGAGGGCTTCCTTCTTCTTGTTTAGTTGATGCCGAATGAGCTCTTGCCTATACCTATAGTACCTATGCACAGTGAACATATAAAAGAGGAAAGAATAATGAAAGAAATAATCCGTAAAGGAGTAAAAAGCACTACTCCTAACCAAAACATAAACCTGATAATATTCTACAAAACTAAGAAGACTTTCGAACTCCTTATCAAAAACAGCCCGAAGCCGACGGAGAACCCTCTACAGCAGTCAAGCGTTGTATACATGTACACTTGCCCCCACGAAGGATGTAACCTTCAATGTAAGTACATAGGTATGACGTCGACCAAGCTGACGAGGCGTTTGACATGCCATCTTCAATCTGGTGCCCCTAGGAATCACATGAGACAAGCCCATGACATTACTCTAACAAGAGAAATGTTGAACAAGAATACTTGCATAATAGACAAAACCCAAGATTCAAGAAGATTACAAATTCTTGAGGCAATTCACATAAGAATAGAGCGACCTACCATGAACACCCAAATCACGGAACTATTTACTCTACCCACCATGAGAGTAAGGACAAGACAAGAACATATCGATGCCAACACAGAAGACAATGTCCAACATAACAGGCCAATTACACTGGATTAATCTTTGTGTTTAGATAGGAGATGCCTCGTATGGGCCAATAAGCCTTCTGCAGCCCCTATGTTTATCCCTTATGTATCCCCCCCCCATGTTTTTCACCTTCATTGTATTATCACCTGACCTAATGCGGGTATAAAATCAACTAGTATTGTAAGATCTGTTCACTTGAGAATGAACCATGGAGGTTCGAAACGTCGTGCAAATTATACAAATAAGTGTAATACACTCTATAGTAAATCACTTCTTTTCTTCACCTTAAAAGTACGAAAATGAGTTTTGGAGAACTCCTATTTCAATTAAGCCCTGATGCTAAGAAAATAGTTAGAGGGATAGAAGCCCTAAACCAGAAAATAATAAATACAGAATATGCGGTCATATTCAATGAAACATGTTTGAAAGAAAACCTGCTGCCAGTATACACCAATATATATATATATATATATATATAATGTGTCGTACCTAGTAGCCAGAACGCACATCTCAGCCTACTATGCAAGGCACGATTTGCCTAATAAGCCAAGTTTTCATGAATTAATGTTTTTTCGACTACCTAACCTAACATTTTCAGCTACCTAACCTAACCTATAAAGATAGGTTAGGTTCGGTCATATATCTCTATTAATTTTAACTCCAATAAAAAAAGAATTGACCTCATACATAATGAAATGGATAGCTTTATCATTTCATAAGAAAAAAAATAGAGAAAATATATTAATTCATGAAAACTTGGCTTATTAGGCAAATCGGGCCTTGCATAGTAGGCTGAAAAGTGCGTTCTGGCTACTAGGTACGACATATATATATATATATATATATATATATATATATATATATATATATATATATATATATATATATATATATATATATATATATATCTATATATATATATATCTATATATATATGTGTATATATATATATATGTGTATACTGGCAGCAGGTTTTCTTTCAAACATGTTTCATTGAATATGACCGCATATTCTGTATTTATTATTTTCTGGTTTTGGGCTTCTATCCCTCTAACTATTTTCTTAGCATCAGGGCTTAATTGGAATAGGAGTTCTCCAAAACTCATTTTCGTACTTTTAAGGTGAAGAAAAGAAGTGATTTACTATAGAGTGTATTACACTTATTTGTATAATTTGCACGACGTTTCGAACCTCCATGGTTCATTCTCAAGTGAACAGATCTTACAATACTATTTGATTTTATACCCGCATTAGGTCAGGTGATAATACAATGAAGGTGAAAAACATGGGGGGATACATAAGGGATAAACATAGGGGCTGCAGAAGGCGTATTGGCCCATACGAGGCATCTCCTATCTAAACACAAAGATTAATCCAGTGTAATTGGCCTGTTATGTTGGACATTGTCTTCTGTGTTGGCATCGATATGTTCTTGTCTTGTCCTTACTCTCATGGTGGGTAGAGTAAATAGTTCCGTGATTTGGGTGTTCATGGTAGGTCGCTCTATTCTTATGTGAATTGCCTCAAGAATTTGTAATCTTCTTGAATCTTGGGTTTTGTCTATTATGCAAGTATTCTTGTTCAACATTTCTCTTCAGTAGCAGACAAAAACCAACTGTATACTGCCGTTATGTAGATGACATATTCGTAATAGTAAAAGACTCAGATGAACTAATTGACCTAAAAAGACACCTAGAGAGAGAGTCAGTACTCCGATTTACACATGAAAATAGTGAAAATAACAGTCTGCCATTCTTGGATATACTAATAACAAAAACAGGAACCTCTTTAAGCACCAACGTATATACCAAGCCCACCAACATAGGATTATGCCTGAACGGTAGAAGTGAGTGCCCCCAAAGATACAAAGCCAGTGTTCTCAATGCTTATATTCGTCGAGCGCTTACCCACTGCTCTGAATGGAGCAACGTGAGTAGAGAGTTTGAAAGAGTAACTCAGGTATTGGTGAACAACGGATATAGCAACGCGGAAATAAACGCTGCTATAAGAAGACACTTGGACCGTTGGTATAATTCAGAACCTAGAACAGAAACCACAACACCCCCAATAAAATTATATTACAAATCAACCATGCACAGTGAACATATAAAAGAGGAAAGAATAATGAAAGAAATAATCCGTAAAGGAGTAAAAAGCACTACTCCTAACCAAAACATAAACCTGATAATATTCTACAAAACCAAGAAGACTTCCGAACTCCTTATCAAAACAGCCCGAAGCCGACGGAGAACCCTCTACAGCAGTCAAGCGTTGTATACATGTACACTTGCCCCCACGAAGGATGTAACCTTCAATGTAAGTACATAGGTATGACGTCGACCAAGCTGACGAGGCGTTTGACATGCCATCTTCAATCTGGTGCCCCTAGGAATCACATGAGACAAGCCCATGACATTACTCTAACAAGAGAAATGTTGAACAAGAATACTTGCATAATAGACAAAACCCAAGATTCAAGAAGATTACAAATTCTTGAGGCAATTCACATAAGAATAGAGCGACCTACCATGAACACCCAAATCACGGAACTATTTACTCTACCCACCATGAGAGTAAGGACAAGACAAGAACATATCGATGCCAACACAGAAGACAATGTCCAACATAACAGGCCAATTACACTGGATTAATCTTTGTGTTTAGATAGGAGATGCCTCGTATGGGCCAATACGCCTTCTGCAGCCCCTATGTTTATCCCTTATGTATCCCCCCATGTTTTTCACCTTCATTGTATTATCACCTGACCTAATGCGGATATAAAATCAACTAGTATTGTAAGATCTGTTCACTTGGGAATGAACCATGGAGGTTCGAAACGTCGTGCAAATTATACAAATAAGTGTAATACACTCTATAGTAAATCACTTTTTTTCTTCACCTTAAAAGTACGAAAATGAGTTTTGGAGAACTCCTATTGCAATTAAGCCCTGATGCTAAGAAAATAGTTAGAGGGATAGAAGCCCTAAACCAGAAAATAATAAATACAGAATATGCGGTCATATTCAATGAAACATATGTGTGTGTGTGTGTGTGTGTGTGTGTGTGTGTGTGTGTGTGTGTGTGTGTGTGTGTGTGTGTGTGTGTGTGTGTGTGTGTGTGTGTGTGTGTGTGTGTGTGAGAGTGTGTGTGTGTGTGAGAGAGTGTGTGTGTGTGAGAGTGTGTGTGTGTGTGAGAGTGTGTGTGTGTGTGAGAGTGTGTGTGTGTGTGAGAGTGTGTGTGTGAGAGAGTGTGTGAGAGTGTGTGTGTGTGTGAGAGTGTGTGTGTGTGTGAGAGTGTGTGTGTGTGTGAGAGTGTGTGTGTGTGTGAGAGTGTGTGTGTGTGTGAGAGTGTGTGTGTGTGTGAGAGTGTGTGTGTGTGTGTGTGTGTGTGAGAGAGTGTGTGTGTGTGTGAGAGTGTGTGTGTGTGTGAGAGTGTGTGTGTGTGTGAGAGTGTGTGTGTGTGTGTGTGAGAGTGTGTGTGTGTGTGAGAGTGTGTGTGTGTGTGAGTGTGTGTGTGTGTGAGAGTGTGAGAGTGAGAGTGTGTGTGAGTGTGTGTGAGTGAGTGAGTGATTACCTAAGTGTAGTTACAGGATGAGACCGTCTTCCCAGCACTCTTTGTCATATAACGCTTTGAAACTACTGACAGTCTTGGCCTCCACCACCTTCTCACCTAACTTGTTCCAACCGTCTACCACTATTTGCGAAAGTGAATTTTCTTATATTTCTTTAGCATCTGTGTTAAGCTAGTTTCAATCTATGACCTCCTGTTCTTGAAGTTCCAGGTCTCAGGAAATCTTCCCTGTCGATTTTATCAATTCCTGTTACTATTTTGTATGTAGTGATCATATCACCTCTTTCTTCTGTCTTTTAGTTTTGGCATATTTAATGCCTCTAACGTCTCCTCGTAGCTCTTGCCCTTCAGTTCTGGGAGCCACTTAGTAGCATGTCTTTGCACCTTTTCCAGTTTGTTGATGTGCTTCTTAAGATATGGGCCAACTTCTGTTGTTGGGCACCACACAACAGCTGCATATTCTAGCTTTGGCGTAACAAAAGTCATGAACAATTTCTTTAGTATATCACCATCCATGTATTTAAACGCAATTCTAAAGTTAGAAAGCGTAGCATAGGCTCCTCGCACAATATTCTTTATGTGGTCCTCAGGTGATAGTTTTCTATCTAGAACCACCCCTAGATCTCTTTCTTTATCAGAATTCTTTAAAGATTTCTCACATAATGTATAGGTTGTGTGGGGTCTATGTTCTCCTGTTCCACATTCCATAACATGGCATTTATTAACATTAAATTCCATTTACCAAGTGGTGCTCCATATACTTATTTTATCCAGGTTTTCTTGAAGGGCATGACAATCATCTAAATTTCTTATCCTTCCTATTATCTTAGCATCATCAGCAAACATGTTCATGTAATTCTGTATACCAACTGGTAGATCATTTATGTAGACAATAAACATCACTGGTGCAAGAACTGAACCCTGTGGTACTCCATTTGTGGCATTTCTCCAGTCCGATACATTGCCTCTGATTACTGCCCTCATTTTTCTATCAGTCAGAAAATTTTTCATCCATGTTAGAAGCTTACCTGTCACCCCTCCAATATTTTCCAGTTTCCAGAACAACCTCTCTATGTGGAACTCTGTCGAATGCCTTTTTTAGGTCCAGATAGATGCAGTCAACCCAACCATCTCTTTCCTGTAATATATCTGTTGCTCGATCATAGAAACTGAGTAAATTCGATACACAGGATCTTCCAAATCGAAAACCATACTGTCTGTCTGAAATTATATCATTTCTCTCCAGGTGTTCTACCCATTTAGTTTTAATTATTTTTTCCAATATTCCAATTCCAATTTTTTCCAATAATGTGTGTGTGTGTGTATATTTGTGTTGTTGAATATGACCGAAAGTCATAGTCTTTCTGCCCCTCTCCTTACTGCTATTGTTGTTTCTCGCATCTTTGTATTGCTTGTATGTTTGGGCAATTTTTCCCTTTTTCCTAGTTCTGCATCTCTGCTTTAGTATAAATTTTGTTGTGCCATTATCATATATTTCACAAAACTTGACATACATCTCATTTACTTCATGTCCTAACAGCAAGTGTTTGTCAAATTCCTTAAGGAAATATCTGAGTTCCCCATAATGACCTCTCCACAAGTCAGGTTTTTCAACTGCTTCAAGCTCATTTTCTTCCAGATTATAATGCATTGCATACTTTATTCCCAAAAAGACATGGTCACTTTTACCCAAGTGACAATGTCACTTGGGTAAAAGGAGGGAGGTACTGAAAGGAGGAAAAGGGAGGTACCAAAGGAGGGAGGTACTGAATGATAAATATATCTTTCTCTTTCCTGGTAAATATAATATCCAGCATGGAGGGAACATCCCCCTTCCCTCATCCTCGTAGCTTGTTTAACATGTAGAAACATGAATGTTTACAGGGTGAGGTTTACGAAATTATATATATATATATATATATATATATATATATATATATATATATATATATATATATATATATATATATATATATATATATATATATATATATATATATATAATATATATATATATATATATATATATATATATATATATATAATATATATAAAGTTTGTGTGTGTGTAATTTATATAAATAAATAATTAAATATTAATTTTGTTAATATCTTTTCAGGGAAAGCTTGCAAGTACAATTCGTATACAAGAGGGGCAACAAGAGCCAGAGGATGTCTACTAAGAAAGTATATAAAAGTCTTTATCCTCACACTCTTGATATATGGTCTTCTCTGGTCTCTTTATTTTCTCTCCTCACAAATGTCCCTTTTTTTTATTTCTTTTACGTTTCTCTCCTGTTTTTCTTAACTTTTAATCTCTCCTTTCCTCCTCTCATCTAACACCTCTCGTTTCCTGTCTCTTCTAGCTTCTCTCTTCCTTTACTTTTTATATTTGTGGTATTCATTTATGTCATTTTTGTCTTGTATATTTTTCTTGTATCTTTTTCTTATCTTGTGTTTCTCTTCCCCTTCTCTTCAATGATTTCTCATTTCTCTCCTCTCTCTGTTGTTTCTGTTCTGTCTTCTCTCTCCTTGCCTTAATTTTGTTCTGTCTCCTCTTTTGTTGTGTGTGTCTTTCTGTCTCTGTCTGTCTCTCTCTCTCTTTCTCTCTCTCTCTCTCTCTCTCTCTCTCTCTCTCTCTCTCTCTCTCTCTCTCTCTCTCTCTCTCTCTCTCTCTCTCTCTCTCTCTCTCTCTCTCTCTGGCTCTCTTGCTCTCTCTCTCTCTCTCTCTCTCTCTCTCTCTCTCTCTCTCTCTGGCTCTCTTGCTCTCTCTCTCTCTCTCTCTCTCTCTCTCTCTCTCTCTCTCTCTCTCTCTCTCTGGCTCTCTTGCTCTCTCTCTCTGGCTCTCTCTCTCTCTCGCTCTCTCTCTCGCTCTCTCTCTCTGGCTCTCTTGCTCTGGCTCTCTTGCTCTCTCTCTCTGGCTCTCTCTCTCTCTCGCTCTCTCTCTCGCTCTCTCTCTCTGGCTCTCTTGCTCTGGCTCTCTTGCTCTCTCTCTCTCTGGCTCTCTCTCTCTCTCTTGCTCTCTCTCTGGCTCTCTTGCTCTCTCTGGCTCTCTTGCTCTCTCTCTGGCTCTCTTGCTCTCTCTCTGGCTCTCTTGCTCTCTCTCTGGCTCTCTTGCTCTCTCTCTCTCTCTGGCTCTCTCTCTGGCTCTGGCTCTCTCTCTCTCTGGCTCTCTCTTTCTCTCTGGCTCTCTCTGGCTCTGTCTCTCTCTCTCTGGCTCTGTCCCTCTCTCTCTCTCTCTCTCTCTCTCCCTCTCTTTCTCTGGCTCTCTCTGGCTCTCTCTCTCTGGCTCTGGCTCTCTCTCTCTCTCTCTGGCTCTGGCTCTCTCTCTCTGGCTCTCTCTCTGGCTCTGGCTCACGCTCTCTCTCTGGCTCTCTCTGGCTCTCTCTTTCTCTCTGGCTCTCTCTCTCTCTCTGGCTCTCTCTCTCTCTGGCTCTGACTTTCTCTCTCTCTGGCTCTCGCTCTCTCTCTCTCTGGCTCTCATATTTCATTTGATTTAAAAATGTCTGAGATTTTTACTTAATCTAAGTTATATTGCATGGTGCTAATATGAATATTATACATGACTTTTTTCTTTTCTTTCTCTCTCTCTTTCTCCCTTTCTTTCTTTCTCTTTCTTTCCTTCTCTCTCTCTTTTTCTTTCTCCATGAATATTATACTTGACTGTTTACATTGACTTGTAGATTTTTATTTTTAGTTAATTAGTCCTAAACTTTTGATTAATAGATTTTTATTATTAGTCATAGAAAAACTATAGTGTTATATGTATACTCGGAAAATTTTACTTGTTTTAGTTTTAAGTAACAATAACTGCTTGTAACGTCAGACTGATCTCAGCATGACATGAATCACAGGCTGCTTGATCACAAAATCTATTGTGTTCACATATTGCATATATAGATTTTTATAGATTTTTAAATTTTTACTTTTATATTCTGTTATAGATATAGTCTATATATTTCGAGCTATTACATATATTTTGTTGTATTACTCATTCTTAATTAAATAAATATAATATTTTAATTCTCTTTTTGTACCCTATTTATTTGTAATTTGCACATACATATATAGGATGTCCATTTCTTTCTCAGATATGTCTTCTTTCTTTCTCTCCCTTTCTATTTCAGATATGAATTAAAAAATTATTATACCCTAATTTACCCTAAACGTTTTAATGTAGGTAATTAAAAGATTATAAAAAAGTTTTTAGAAATGTTAATTATTTACGTTCTAAGGTTGTATATAAAAGTTCTCAAAAAACCTTTTCTAAACGTAATTATAAACGTGCTGAAAACAATGAAATGTCGTTTTTAGGATGTTTTAAAACATGAAAATGTTTGCTGGGTAAGCTAATTATCTTCAAGATCATTTTTTTATGATTATTATTATTCTTATTATTTTTTATTTTACATTTATATTGTCAGTCTCTACTGATTTTTTTTTTTATTTTATATAACTTCTGTGTCCTCCCTGGCTATCTACTGGATCTTTATTTTACTTCTAAATTGTTACTATTTTATTGTATTTGCTTTTATTCTTGTGTTTTGCTTTATCGTGTATCTTGTATCGTGATCCCTCTGCATCCCTATGCACACTGATATTGATCCTGATCAAAATCTTCTGTCTCATATCTACACCAACCAGCACATTGATCATCATTATTGCAAGTATTTCACAGCACACCAGGCTAAAAACAAACTTCAAAATAGCACCTGTCTATCAGTTTATAACCAAAATGTTAGATCACTTGGTAAACATTTTGACGATTTAAATGCATTACTCACAGCAATAGGTACTAACCTATCGTTCATTATTTTAACAGAAACTTGGCTAAATAAAGACTATACCCAACTCTACAACTTAGCTGGTTATAAAGCCATTCATAACTGTAGGCCTAATAAAAAAGGTGGTGGCACAGCTATATATTACCGAGATACATTTATCTGCAACAGTGTTATTAGTGACAGAGATGACTACTGTGAATATACTTTTGCTCAGTTTACAATTAAATCCCTTAAATCCTCTTTGACTATTGGAGCCATCTATAGATTTCCCAATACTAACATCCCAGCAAACATTTTCATGTTTTTAAAACATCCTAAAAACGACATTTCATTGTTTTCAGCACGTTTATAATTACGTTTAGAAAAGGTTTTTTGAGAACTTTTATATACAACCTTAGAACGTAAATAATTAACATTTCTAAAACTTTTTTATAATCTTTTAATTACCTACATTAAAACGTTTAGGGTAAATTAGGGTATAATAATTTTTTAATTCATATCTGAAATAGAAAGGGAGAGAAAGAAAGAAGACATATATGAGAAAGAAATGGACATCCTATATATGTATGTGTAAATTACAAATAAATAGGGTACAAAAAGAGAATTAAAATATTATATTTATTTAATTAAGAATGAGTAATACAACAAAATATATGTAATAGCTCGAAATATATAGACTATATCTATAACAGAATATAAAAGTAAAAATTTAAAAATCTATAAAAATCCATATATGCAATATGTGAACACAATAGATTTTGTGATCAAGCAGCCTGTGATTCATGTCATGCTCAGATCAGTCTGACGTTACAAGCAGTTATTGTTACTTAAAATTAAAACAAGTAAAATTTTCCGAGTATACATATAACACTATAGTTTTTCTATGACTAATAATAAAAATCTATTAATCAAAAGTTTAGGACTAATTAACTAAAAATAAAAATCTACAAGTGAATGTAAACACAGTCAAGTATAATATTCATGTAGAAAGAGAAAGAAAAAGAGAGAGAGAAGGAAAGAAAGAGAAAGAAAGAAAGGGAGAAAGAGAGAGAAAGAAAAGAAAAAACAGTTATGTATAATATTCATATTAGCACCATGCAATATAACTTAGATTAAGTAAAAATCTCAGACATTTTTAAATCAAATGAAATATGAGAGCCAGAGAAAGAGAGAGCCAGAGAGAGAGCGTGAGCCAGAGCCAGAGAGAGAGAGAGAGAGAGAGAGCCAGAGAGAGAGAGAGAGAGCCAGAGAGAAAGAGAGAGCCAGAGAGAGAGAGAGAGCTAGAGAGAGAGAGCCAGAGAGAGAGAGCGTGAGCCAGAGCCAGAGAGAGAGAGAGTCAGAGCTAGAGAGAGTCAGAGCCAGAGAGAGAGAGCCAGAGAGAGAGAGAGAGAGAGAGAGAGAGAGAGAGAGAGAGAGAGAGTGAGAGAGAGAGAGAGCCAGAGAGAGCGAGAGCCAGAGAGAGCGAGAGAGCCAGAGAAAGAGAGAAAGAGAAAGAGAGAGAGAGAGAGAGAGCCAGAGAGAGCCAGAGAAAGAGAGAAAGAGAAAGAGAGAGAGAGAGAGAGAGAGCCAGAGAGAGAGAGCCAGAGAGAGAGCCAGAGCCAGAGAGAGAGAGCCAGAGAGAGCCGAGCCAGAGAGAGAGAGAGAGCAAGAGAGCCAGAGAGAGAGAGAGCCAGAGAGAGAGAGAGAGCAAGAGAGCCAGAGAGAGAGAGAGCCAGAGAGAGAGAGAGCAAGAGAGCCAGAGAGAGAGAGTGAGAGAGAGAGCCAGAGAGAGCCAGAGAGAGAGAGTGAGAGAGAGAGCCAGAGAGAGAGCAAGACAGCCAGAGAGAGCCAGAGAGAGAGAGCGAGAGAGAGAGAGAGCCAGAGAGAGAGAGCAAGAGAGCCAGAGAGAGAGCGAGAGAAAGAGAGAAAGAAAGAGAGAGAGAGAGAGAAAGAGAGAGAGAGAGAGAGAGAGAGACAGACAGAAAGACACACACACAACAAAAGAGGAGACAGAACAAAATTAAGGCAAGGAGAGAGAAGACAGAACAGAAACAACAGAGAGAGGAGAGAAATGAGAAATCATTGAAGAGAAGGGGAAGAGAAACACAAGATAAGAAAAAGATACAAGAAAAATATACAAGATAAAAATGACATAAATGAATACCACAAATATAAAAAGTAAAGGAAGAGAGAAGCTAGAAGAGACAGGAAACGAGAGGTGTTAGAAGAGAGGAGGAAAGGAGAGATTAAAAGTTAAGAAAAACAGGAGAGATACATAAAAGAAATAAAAAAAAGGGACATTTGTGAGGAGAGAAAATAAAGAGACCAGAGAAGACCATATATCAAGAGTGTGAGGATAAAGACTTATATATTTTCTTAGTAGACATCCTCTGGCTCTTGTTGCCCCTCTTGTATACGAATTGTACTTGCAAGTTTTCCCTGAAAAGATATTAACAAAATTAATATTTAATTATTTATTTATATAAATTACACACACACAAACTTTATATATATATATATATATATATATATATATATATATATATATATATATATATATATATATATATATATATATATATATATATATATAATTTCGTAAACCTCACCCTGTAAACATTCATGTTTCTACATGTTAAACAAGCTACGAGGATGAGGGAAGGGGATGTTCCCTCCATGCTGGATATTATATTTACCAGGAAAGAGAAAGATATATTTATCATTCAGTACCTCCCTCCTTTGGTACCTCCCTTTTCCTCCTTTCAGTACCTCCCTCCTTTTACCCAAGTGACATTGTCACTTGGGTAAAAGTGACCATGTCTTTTTGGGAATAAAGTATGCAATGCATTATAATCTGGAAGAAAATGAGCTTGAAGCAGTTGAAAAACCTGACTTGTGGAGAGGTCATTATGGGGAACTCAGATATTTCCTTAAGGAATTTGACAAACACTTGCTGTTAGGACATGAAGTAAATGAGATGTATGTCAAGTTTTGTGAAATATATGATAATGGCACAACAAAATTTATACTAAAGCAGAGATACACAACTAGGAAAAAGGGAAAAATTGCCCAAACATACAAGCAATACAAAGATGCGAGAAACAACAATAGCAGTAAGGAGAGGGGCAGAAAGACTATGACTTTCGGTCATATTCAACAACACAAATATACACACACACACACACATTATTGGAAAAAATTGGAATTGGAATAAATAATTAAAACTAAATGGGTAGAACACCTGGAGAGAAATGATATAATTTCAGACAGACAGTATGGTTTTCGATTTGGAAGATCCTGTGTATCGAATTTACTCAGTTTCTATGATCGAGCAACAGATATATTACAGGAAAGAGATGGTTGGGTTGACTGCATCTATCTGGACCTAAAAAAGGCATTCGACAGAGTTCCACATAGAGAGGTTGTTCTGGAAACTGGAAAATATTGGAGGGGTGACAGGTAGGCTTCTAACATGGATGAAAAATTTTCTGACTGATAGAAAAATGAGGGCAGTAATCAGAGGCAATGTATCGGACTGGAGAAATGTCACAAGTGGAGTACCACAGGGTTCAGTTCTTGCACCAGTGATGTTTATTGTCTACATAAATGATCTACCAGTTGGTATACAGAATTACATGAACATGTTTGCTGATGATGCTAAGATAATAGGAAGGATAAGAAATTTAGATGATTGTCATGCCCTTCAAGAAAACCTGGATAAAATAAGTATATGGAGCACCACTTGGCAAATGGAATTTATTGTTAATAAATGCCATGTTATGGAATGTGGAACAGGAGAACATAGACCCCACACAACCAATACATTATGTGAGAAATCTTTAAAGAATTCTGATAAAGAAAGAGATCTAGGGGTGGTTCTAGATAGAAAACTATCACCTGAGGACCACATAAAGAATATTGTGCGAGGAGCCTATGCTACGCTTTCTAACTTTAGAATTGCGTTTAAATACATGGATGGTGATATACTAAAGAAATTGTTCATGACTTTTGTTACGCCAAAGCTAGAATATGCAGCTGTTGTGTGGTGCCCAACAACAGAAGTTGGCCCATATCTTAAGAAGCACATCAACAAACTGGAAAAGGTGCAAAGACATGCTACTAAGTGGCTCCCAGAACTGAAGGGCAAGAGCTACGAGGAGAGGTTAGAGGCATTAAATATGCCAAAACTAAAAGACAGAAGAAAGAGGTGATATGATCACTACATACAAAATAGTAACAGGAATTGATAAAATCGACAGGGAAGATTTCCTGAGACCTGGAACTTCAAGAACAGGAGGTCTTAGATTGAAACTAGCTTAACACAGATGCTAAAGAAATATAAGAAAATTCACTTTCGCAAATAGCGTGGTAGACGGTTGGAACAAGTTAGGTGAGGTGGTGGTGGAGGCCAAGACTGTCAGTAGTTTCAAAGCGTTATATGACAAAGAGTGCTGGGAAGACGGTCTCATCCTGTAACTACACTTAGGTAATTACACACACACTTACCTAGTAGCCAGAACGCACTTTTCAGCCTACTATGCAAGGCCCGATTTGCCTAATAAGCCAAGTTTTCATGAATTAATATATTTTCTCTATTTTTTTTCTTATGAAATGATAAAGCTATCCATTTCATTATGTATGAGGTCAATTCTTTTTTTATTGGAGTTAAAATTAATATAGATATATGACCGAACCTAACCAACCCTACCTAACCTATCTTTATAGGTTAGGTTAGGTAGCTGAAAATGTTAGGTTAGGTAGTCGAAAAAACATTAATTCATGAAAACTTGGCTTATTAGGCAAATCGGGCCTTGCATAGTAGGCTGAGATGTGCGTTCTGGCTACTAGGTACGACACATTATATATATATTTATATATATATTTATATATATATATATATATATATATATATATATATATATATATATATATATATATATATATATATATATATATTGTGACGATAATCTCCTTCAAGAGATTGAGCCTGCTCTTCCCTCCACAATTACGTCGTTGTGGTTATATAAAACTACTATGGAAGAAATGTCCAACAACGACAACAACACCAGCAAGGCTTGCCAGAGCGCAAAACGTTGCAGCCAGAGACACCTGTTCAGACTCAAACCGCCAAACTACTCGTTGATCGCTACCGGCCCCGCTGATTGGTCGTCGGTCTGGCTGCACCTGCACTCGCCCCCCCATACTACTTGATGTCTGGGGTCGCCACGACCTCAGACCTCAGAATGTTCAGTGCTTTCGTGGTTATCACTCCTCCCAGCTAGACGTTAGCGTGTACTGAGAGAGGTGATAGCTTAAAGCCAATATTCCAGCACCTCCCATTTAATTTTGTGTTGCACTTCTTGTTATTTTGCCTTAACGTAACTTTTCATTGTGTCATTTAAGTATTCTTATTATTTTGATTGATTGATTTTATTATAAGAATTTGTTTGTGCATTTTATTCATGTTTTGATTTATTTAACGTAATTAAAATTTCATTGTTAAAATTTACTTGTGTTTTGTGTGTCTTCTCCTTACCTTACCACAGACGACGTTCCAGTTTTTCTATTTTTTTTTATAACTATGCAACGAGGCCATACCCCTAGCCTTAAACAGCCGAACACCAACGCGTTACCGTCACAAGTTATATGGGGGCCTGTCCTAGGAGCTTCACTCAGGTACTGGTGCCAAGTGGTAATTTATGGTAAGCGTATTTAACTTTGTTAACGTAGCTTTACTATTTTTCATATTCAATTTCATTTTTTATAAGGTGCGGTGTATTGTGCATTACGAGAGTAACATATAGTGAAGGTGAGACAACTTTGGATTACGTGGTGACTGTAGGCCGCAGTCATACTCTTAATTGGTCATCTCTCCCTCCTTGTTATTACTCGTGTTTACCATCTATGTCCCTTGAATATTTCTCATTCTGACAGATCATCATATTGGTACCCTGGTACTGTGGTCTGCCCCGGGTCAAGAGTACCCAATCTTCTGCAATCTGACTGTAGGAGGACAAAGAGGGCCATAGTTCCTCTAGCTCGAACTTTAGTTGCTGAATTGGGACCTCAGCAGCAGTTCTCGTCACCAGTTGACACCTCGCACCCCTACACGTCAGTCAGAGATGATGATACATACAACGGTAGGGAATTAGCTTACTTTTTCAGAGCACAAAAGTTCGCTAATTCTGTAAGTATCATATTAAATTCAGTAGGAAAAACTTGCTTTATGTCCTATAGAGACTCGGCAAGGTATGCCTACATCCTTGGACTACCAATTTTACTTTTGAAGCATTTAACTGTTTCATTTGTTTTCGAAACTTTGTTTCATTTGTTAGTAGGATTTTCTTGCCCTTATCCTCTTACATGAGTACCGGGTACAAGATTTCCTGCGCCCTTGATTTAATTTAATCATTTAACATCTTTTACTTAACTTTAATTGTTAAAGATCTCACAGGATAGGTATCAGTTGCCACGTTGTCCTGTTTCTGACATTCACTATTGAATATTCGTGTACCTTTATTTGCTAATTTCACCATGTTTCGTCTCCAAGCTTTCCGTACAAATCCAGCAGGTGAAATAGGGACTTTAAGTCGTGCCAAGAAGACTGAATTACAAACTCTTGCACATGAGTATCAACTAGAAGTTCCCTACCAAGCCAACAAAAATGACCTACACAACCTGTTGCTGGATTACTATTTAGAGCAAGGTAAGATAGACTCTGAAACTCATGAAACTTACTATATTGCAGGAAAAACTGATTTGGCAACGATGAAACTCCAATTGGAACTGGCCAAGATTGAACGTGAGCAGCAAAGGGAAGCCCGCGAACAACAAAGGGAAGCCCTCGAACAACAAGAACGAGCAGCTGCCATAAGAAGGGAAGAACAAGAACGAGAAATCACCCTCAGAGAACGTGAAGCTGCCTTGAGGAGAGAAGAACACGAACGTGTAGTCGTCCTCCAGGAACGTGAGGTTGCACTACTCCAGGAGCGGGAACGAGTACAGCTTGAAACCAAACGACGCGAGTTGGAGATGCAACGCGAACATGACAAGCAACAAGCGACTCTGGCTCTAGAGTGTCGTCAACGCGAAATCGCCTTGGAAACTTCACACTTCACTCAACGCCAGCAAGCTACTGCCAATCTTCCCGTCAGTTTTAATATATCACATGCAAGTAAGTTAATGCCATCCTTTGTAGAAGCAGAAGTTGATGTGTTTTTCACCACCTTTGAAACTCTTGCTAATCAACTCAGTTGGCCTGTCGACCAATGGGCCACACTTCTCAGAGTCCATCTTACAGGTAGAGCTGCAGTCACACTCAGTACTTTGGCGTCTGAGAATGACTACTACACTCTGAAACAAGCAGTGTTGGACGCCTACCTACTTTCCACCGAAAGTTATAGAAGGAAATTCCGTGACCACCTGAAGGCAAGTACCACTACCTTCCTTGAGTTTGCTAACACGAAACGGAGGTATTTCATGAAATGGCTGGAAGCAGCACATGTCTCTACTTTTACAGAACTCGTCAACCTGATGCTTGTTGAAGAATTCTTGAGACGTGTGCCACCTCCTGTCCGCCTCTACTTAGCAGATAAAGAAGAAACCGACTACCTGAAGTGTGCTAAGTCGGCTGACACTTACAGCCTCATCCACCGGCTGACACCCGAACCATCCTCCAGTAAGAAGTCGTGGTACAGTTACGAGAAGGTGAGCCCCGATCAAGCTGGTTCACAACTGTACTGCAAGTATTGTAGACTCTATGGACATACCATAGACAAGTGTGGTAAGTCTCAATACAAGGGAACCACTGACCAACAAAGACCCAAACCAACTCCTCCTAAGTCCGGTAAGCCTGTGATGAATGTTGGTGTTGATGTTAATGATCTTTCTCTTTTCAGTAACCACCTGTATACTGGAACTGTCTCTGCCAACGGTTCAAATCCGGAGGGACGTTTCAAATTGAAGATCTTGAGGGACACAGCGGCTCTACAATCGATCATCTTGAAGTCGGCTGTGCCCAACATCGTCTACACCGGAGAAACTGTCTTCATCACTGACCTCACTGCTACCACTCCATACCCTCTCGCCAGAGTCCACCTGGATTGTCCCTACGTGAACGGGGAAGTCCAAGTCGCCGTCAGGGAAAAACCTTTTCCCATGCCTGGAGTGCAACTTCTCCTAGGCAACGACTTGGCAGAAGACCTGCAACCGACCAACCTGATCGTCATGGACAAACCCCAGGTGTGTAACTCTGTGCCAATAAACCCTATTCTTGAGTATGTTCCAGCAGAGGTTCAAGAGAGTGATGAAGTTTCTCCTCCGGTTCTCGTGACCACCCGTGCACAAGCCGCACGTCCACAGCCAGCTGACTCTACTGCTACCGCTGTCCCTCAAGACCCTCAGAAACTACCCCCGCATCTGACCAAGTTGGAGTTCCGTAAGTTGCAGAGGGAAGATCTTACTTTAACACCATTGTTTTTCCAGGCTGAGACTCAACCCGACAGTATTCCTGGGTTCTTCCTAGAGAACGACTTACTCTACCGCAGATATAGACCCAGTAAACTGAAGGAGGAGGACGATTGGGCCAACATCGAACAACTTGTGATTCCCACCAGCCTGCGGCCCACTATTCTACACCTGGCCCACGGAGCATTCTCCCACTACGGCTTCAACAAGACTTACCATGGGATTCGTCAAGACTACTACTGGCCAGGTATGGTAAATAACGTCAAACAGTACGTAAAACAGTGTCATACATGTCAGATGGCAGGCAAACCGAACGTCTCCATTCCCAGAGCACCACTGATTCCCATACAGGTGCCTGCGGAACCTTTCCACAGACTCATAATAGACTGTGTTGGTCCTTTACCTCGGACCAGTTCAGGTAACGCCTACATCCTAACCATCCTGTGTCCTACCACCAGATTTCCCATAGCAGTTCCAGTGAAGAACATCACGGCTGCTACGGTTATAAAACATCTATTGAAGATCTTTACTCAATACGGATTTCCCAGGGAGATTCAAAGTGACTGTGGTACCAACTTCACCAGTGATCTCTTCAAAAGGACACTGGAGGAGTTCAACATCAAACAGGTATTGTCCAGCCCCTATCATCCTGCTTCACAGGGTTCTCTTGAACGTAGTCACCAGACCATCAAAGCACTCTTGAAAAAGTTTTGTAGTGAAACCTCAAAGGATTGGGATAAGCAGATTGACCTAATAATGTGTATTTTCAGAAGTCTCCCCAA
>NC_091184.1:800046-827546 GCF_040958095.1 Procambarus clarkii | reverse complement strand
TATATATATATATATATATATATATATATATATATATATATATATATATATATATATATATATATATATATATATATGCATATATATGACATATATATATATATATATATATATATATATATATATATATGCATATAAATATATTATATATATACTGATAATTAGCTAAAAATATATTCAAGTAAATGTAAATTATTTTACCTTGCACCTAGATCCACCAAGCTTGTATGGTGTGCATTTCAGTACTTCGGAAATCTGGAACGATCTGGAATCTCTTATCTGCAATGAAACAATACATATTATTGCATTTGCCACAATACCACACAAGAATCAGTACGCCTTACCACATAATCAGTACGACTGTTTTCAGCGAGCCACTGAACACACTGAAGATTGATAACCCAAATGAATTTTTCATGGATATGATACCAACATCAAATCATAAATCAGATGTGATCCTATCCCCACTGGATTTTGAAGAAGCCATAGACAGTATGCCTATGCACTCTGCACCAGGCCCTGACTCTTGGAACTCTATATTCATCTAGAACTGTAAAAAAAACGTTATCGCAGGCCCTTCACATTCTTTGGAGACAAAGCCAAGATACTGGCATTATCCCTGACATACTAAAAACAGCAGAGATAGCACCGCCCCATAAAGGAGGAAATAAGGCAGAGGCAAAAAACTACAGACCGATAGCACTAACATCGCACATCATAAAAATCTTTGAGAGAATGCTAAGAAGTAAGATCACCAAATACATGGAATCACAGCATCTCCATAACCCCAGACAACATGGTTTCAGAACAGGGCGCTCTTGCCTATCACAGTTGCTGGACCACTCTGACATGGCACTAGATGCCATGGAAGACAAACAAAACGCTGATGTAATTTACACAGATTTCGCAAAAGCCTTTGACAAATGTGACCATTGTGTTATTGCACATAAAATGCGTTCAAAAGGAATTACCGGAAAAATAGGCAGATGGATATACAACTTCCTGACTAATAGAACCCAATGTGTAGTAGTCAACAAAATAAAATCTGGACCATCAACCGTAAAGAGCTCAGTCCCCAAGGGTACTGTGCTTGCTCCAATACTTTTTCTCATCCTCATATCGGACATAGACAAGGACACAACCTATAATACTTGATCATCCTTTGCAGATGACACTAGAATCTTCACGAGAGTAGGCAACATAGAGGACACGGCAAACCTCCAATCAGATGTAAATCAGGTCTTTCTATGGGCTACAGAAAATAACATGGTGATTAACGAACATAAGTTTCAGCTCATGCGCTACGGAAAAAATGAAAATATAAAAACGGAAACCACTTACAAAACTCAGTCAAATCATAACATTGAACGAAAAAGCAACGTAAAGGATTTGGGTGTACTGATGTCAGAAGGCCTTACATTTAAAGAACACAATAAAGTACCCGTCACAACTGCAAGAAAAATGACAGGATAGATAACAAGAACTTTTCACACTAGAGATGCTATACCGATGATAGTTTTCAAGACGCTAGTGCTCTCTAGAGTGGAATACTGCTGCATAATGAAAGCCCCTTTCAAAGCTGGAGAAATTACTGACCTATACTTATGCATTTATCTTCGGTTTAACACAACAGGCACCAGACACACGCTAGGCATCATACACACTAGGATAAAACAAACATTAGGCTGGAAGTCAGAAAAGAATTCAAAGAATTTTACTGGAAAGGCTTGCTGTTAGGAAAGGAAGTAATTGAGATGAATTAATGCACAGTATGTCAATTTTGTGAAATATATGATAAAGGAACAAAAACATTTATACCAAAACAAAGATGCAGAACTAGGAAACAGGATTTGTTCAACTGAAATTTCAAGACGGCCAAAGACCAAAAGACACAAAAATGGAATCAATATACGAAGAGGCCAAACCCCCAAACATACCAGTAATACAAAGAGAAACAACTACACGGCAGTGAGGAGAGAGGCAGAAAGAATTTTTGAAAAAAAGAATAAACAAATGTAAAGCAGAACAAATCATATTCTATAAATACAGCAACAACCAATTGCAGGTAAAGGATAATATTCAGAGCTTTTAAATGCATGGATGGCGAAATACTCAAGAAATTGTTCACGACTTTTGTTAGACTAAAGCTGGAATATGCAGCGGTTGTATGGTGCCCATATCTTAAGAAGCACATAAACTGGAAAAGGTGCAAAGACATGCTACTAAGTGGCTCCCAGAATTGAAGGACAAGAACTATGAGGAGAGGTTAGAGGCATTAAATATACCAAATATACTACACAAATATATATACTACACATACACAATACTAGGATGCACAATAAACTACCCTACACAGGCTGAGTATGGTGTGTACAATAAATGATTAGCTAAAAGATAAGAATGAGTTTGTATAAATGGGGTTAAATCAGAGTGGGAAAATGTAAGTGGAGTTCCTCAAAACTCTGTCCTGGGACCTCTGTAATTCATAATATATACAAATAATTTAGACTCAGGTTTGATCAGCAATATTTGAAAATTTCCAGATGATACAAAAGGGATTTTTTTTCTGGATTCAGGATTATTTTTTTTATGGCTGAAAACATGTTTTCAGCAATAAAAGAAATACAGTATTGCTGGAACAACCGTCGACATCTTCAAGAGAAAACCTGAACATCTTCAAGAAGTGCTGGACAAACAAGGCTGTGGTGGATATGTGGGCCTGAGGGGCCTGTCCAAGCAACAGCCTGTTGGACCAAGCTCTCACATGTCAAGCCTGGCCTTGGAAGGGCTTGGTGAGTAGAACAACTACCAGAACCCTATAATGCATGTATCAAGCAGATAACTAGGTTGTAGAGGATAGATAACATAGTGATTATAAGAAAACTAAAAACTCACTGGAAGCAATATAAATTACAAGAGTTGATACTCAACTTCTTTCCATTAATTGTACCTCCCGTGTGTCAGCTTATCACTCTACTGCTAATATCACGGTATTGCAGAATATCTGTCTCTACATTGCCAAGGTGTCCAGGCAGTGAGCACCACATAATGCAGTGCAGTCCTGTAAGAATAAGCACAGTAAGTATGGGCATGGAGGGGGTGCAGCAGTGGCTTGTGAAGGGCTGGAGAGTAAATGGACATGCCCAGGAATAAAAAGCATTAGGGTAACAGAACATAGCCCATAAAAATAGTAATGACTGTGAATGAATAATTATATGAATGCAATAATATTTCATATCTCAATAGGAATACTAAGCAGGGTGCAAGACAAGGTACTGGTGGTGATAGTGGTTGGTACAAGTCCTCACATCCCCACAGACACCAGTAACAGCCCTCACCTCCCAACACAGTACCCTTGGACCTTTATTACAGAAAAATAGAATCAATTAATATAATAAAATATAAAATATAGGTGTTTACTTACGATAATACTATCGGTGGAACACAAAATCTTCTTCTTCTTGATAGTAGGTGCAGTTTGCATGAAGGGTTTGTCCTCGCCATGACTGAACTGACGACAAAATGGCCGCAGTGTTGATATGGCGTCAGATGACGCTGTGACGTCACAGGTGAGGGACGCTTTGCGCATTACTCCCTCGTACTTAAAAAGTACTACAGGTACTTTTTGGTTTTATTTTTGAATATGGCAGAAGTTGGACAGCTTTTCAAATCATTATAAAGGAGTGAGTTCCATAGACTAGGTCCCTTTATTTACATAGAGTGTTTACATAGATTAAGTTTGACTCTGGGGATATCAGAGAGATATTTATGTCTGGTGGGGTGGCCATGTGTTCTATTACATCTGTCCAGGAAGAGTTTCAGAACAGGGTTTGCACTTAGAAAAAGGGCTTTATAGACGTAATTTACACAGGAGAATGTATGGAGTGAATTTGTTTAGCATGTTTAAGGATTTGAACAAGGGAGCTGTGTGTTGTCTGAAGGTAGAGTTAGTTATTGTCCTGATAGCAGATTTTTACTGGATGATGATGGGCTTGAGGTAGTTTGCAGAGGTTGAACCCCAAGCACAAACACCATAAGAATGATAGGGATAGATAAGTGCATAATAGAGTGAGAGGAGAGCAGAGTAGGGTACATAATATCTGATCTTAAACAGTATACCAACTGTTTTAGAAACCTTTTTAGTTATGTGTTGTATATGGGTGCGGAAGTTGAGTCTCTTGTCTAAGTATAGGCTAAGAAACTTTCCATCATTTTTATTGCTAATGTTTACATTATCTATCTGAAGCTGAATTGCATTTGTTGATTTGTTTCCAAATAAGATATAGTAGGTCTTTTCTATGTTTTGTGTGAGGTTTGTTGGTTGACATCCACAAGTAGATTTTTTTTAATTAATTGTTTACAACATTATTTAACAGGAGTGGGTTGGGGTCAGAGTAGATGAGTAGTATCATCAGCCAACAATATAGGTTTAAGTATGTTAGAGACATTAGGGAGATCATTGATGTATATAAGAAACAGGAGGGTCCTAGGATGCTGCTCTGTGGCACCTTTACGGTAAGTGGTAGAGTGGGAGAGGTTATATCATTGATGGCTTTATATCGGTGTCTGTTACTAAGATAGGATCGGATATAGTTTAGGGCAAGGCCACGGATTCCATAATGGTGGAATTTAAGTAAGAGGTAGTTATGGTTAACAGTATCAAAGGCCTTTCTCAGGCCGATGAAGAGTTCAATTGGAAACTCACTTTTGTCAAGGGTTGAGAAGATTAAGTCAAGCAGACTAACAATTGCATCATTGGTACTCTTTTGGGAGCGGAAGCCAAACTGACAGGGACTTAGTATATTGAATTTTACAAGATTGGAGTAGAGCTGTTTGTAAAAAAAAAAAAATATTTTTGATAATATAGGTAGATTCGATATGGGTCTGTAATTATTTATGTCTGCCGTGTTACCTCCTTTATGAACTGGCGTTACTCTTGCTTTTTTAAGGATATCAGGGAAGGTATGACACTCTAGGGATTTGTTGAACAGCAGTGCTATGGATGGTGCAAGGGCATGGGAGGCACGCCTGTGTACCATCGATGGTATTTCACTAATGTTCCCAGCTTTGGTTTTTAGCGAGTGAATGATGGACACAACATCTGTAGGGCTGACCGGAGAAAGGAGAAGAGAGTTTGGATAGCTGCGTGAAAGATATGTGGTAACATATGTCTGAGTCTCTGGGATTTTTCGGGCGAGGTGAGCACCAAACGATGAAAAGAAGCTATTAAATTCAGTTGCTGTTTCAAGATCTGCTGCAGGTGTATAACCATCCTTGGAGATTTTTATCTTATTATGTAAATGTTGTTTAGCTCCTAGGATGGTAGAGATGGCTCTCCATGTGCTTTTTATGTTGCCTTTTGCTTCTTTGAATCTATTCTCGTAATAGGAACGCTTTGCTCTTATTATACTGGTAAGCACTGATGAGTACCTCTTAACTACTTCTTTTCCAACAAGGCCAATCCTAAGTTTTTTTCATATTCATGTTTCTTGTCGATTGCTTTAAGTATGCCATTAGTGAGCCAGGGATTATTTAACCTTTTTGCCAGTTACTTGCTTGGTGAGGAGAGGACAATAAGTATTGTAAAGGCTTTAAATTTTGGAAAGAGGCTAGTTAACGAATTATTATCCTGTGTATTGATAAATTTAGATTCCCAGTTTACATTGTGGAGAGCATTTGTGAGATTGCCTATTGCCGCTTCACATTGTAGCCTAAAGGTAATTTTCTTGTTACCTGGTGGTGTTATGGCCATGTTCGCTACAAGGAAGGTAGGATAGTGGTCAGTTGTTCTGTCAGTGATTATACTTGATGTAAGAGGAGCTGTTATGTTGGTCCATCAGTGATCCAGGGTAGTCGCAGATGTTTGAGTGACTCGGGTGGGCCTGGTGATTGCGGGGATGAGCATACAGGAATTCATGCTGTTGAGGAAATAGTCTACTTGAGGGTTATTTTGTAGCCCTAGGTTAATATTGAAATCACCTCTGAGAACTATGTGATTTTTGTTGAGATTATTGTTTATGATAAGGTTCCTCAAGTAGTTATTGTATTTGTGTCTAGCTTCAGACACAAGCATGTTACAGTTATGTCTTAAAGAGTTGAGAGCAATTAAGGATGATAAAGAGTCACTTACAATTAATGTATCAAGTTTGGATACTTGTACACATTTCAGAGCAAGGAGCAAGGCAAAACTACCCAAAATCACTTACGTCCTCTATTTACTCAACACAAAGCTGCTATTAGGACAATATCCAATTCTGGCCCCAGACATCACTCGGTACCCCTATTCAAATCCCTGAATATGTTAGACATTGAGTCACTGCACATTCTCTCATGTGTACTATACATATACAAAACGCTAAATTGTAATGCCAATCCTGATCTCAAAAGCTACATAGAAGGTTGTAACAGAACCCATGAGCACCACACCAGAAATAAATACAGTTTTGATATTCCTAGAGTACGACTTAATCAAACCAGAAATGCTCTACAAATCAAGGGGCCCAGGATGTGGAATGACCTTCCCAACCATGTTAAAGACAGTACCTCTCTCAACCAGTTTAAGTTAAAAACGAAGCTATACCTAATAAATTCCCTGTAACCTACCTTACCTCTCTATTGTCAACCCATGTATGTTTTTTGTTTTTGTTTTTTGTTTTACAATTCAACGCTGTTTTAATGTAATTTTCTGTAATAATTTGTAATTGTATTTGTGCTGTTTTTTCAACAATGTTCCCCCCCTCTTTTACCTCTATTTTTATTTGTACTCAACGTATTTTTTTCTTTTTACCCATTAGTTTTAAGCTTTAGTCAGTAGTGTTTTATCCTGCTCGAAACGCTTTGCGTAATAGTGGCTTTAGGCATTGTATGTACTAGCTCTTATCTATAAAGCCAACAAACTTTGTAAAATCTCTTTATGTATGTGCCTTTGCCTAAATAAAAATTATTATTATTATTATTATTCTTAAATAGTTCAGTCTGAAGGGTAGAGGCCCAGTTGTTTATACGGACTCCCCACTCAAAATATAAGTCATATCCTATTGCCAGGACAACGGAACTTCCAGCTGCACCCGTTGGGCGCTCTAGGAAACCTTCAGTGTATATGATTTGAGAGAGAGAATGCTCTGTGGACAGAGCATCAATATGGCTTAAGACGTTGAGCTTTGCCTCAAAACAAAGCTGGGACTGATCTCTAATTTGCTCCTTTGATGGAAAGGGAGGGATTAAAATTGAAAAGGGTGTAATTTACTACAGTGCAGGAAAGTGCTATTGTTGTCTCTCTTGGTACAAATTATAAATCTGATACTTGCTGATTTCAGTTCCAATTTTATTTATCTATTTGAAACAATGTTTACATTCAATAAAGAAATTCTGGAGGGCTTCTGTGCAAGGGTTAGGATGAGCTAGCCTAAGCATTTTTATACCAATTTGACAGTTAATTTTAGTAACACGATAAACAACGCTCGGAATATTAAGTTCCTTTCTCATATTAAGTATCTTTGTGGTACGAGGGCACCCAAGGATTATCCTCACGGCTTCGTTCTGCAATTTTTCAAGCCCTCCAAGCTTTCTTTCAGGATGCCTTAAAGTTAGTTTAGTTCATTTATTATGCACCCCATACCCATCTTGTGGGCGGTAGTGGAAAGGGTTACAGAGGCACATAATGGGCTCAGGGACTGCACCCCACAATTCATTTAGCTAAGCAAGTTACAATCTTGATGAGCTAGTTACAAAATTCAGTATAAGTCGTCACATCAACAATGGGTTCGAGATCGATCACAAGTACAGTTTCTAAATTAAGCAACTGACATATGTGGAGAGCTAGTGTCACAATTGATATGTTTGTCCTGCACACCGCTCCCCATCCAGTGGGCAGCGGTGGATAGGTTACAATCACTTAGTTACTACTTACAGTTAGCAAACTGGGGATATTTGGCTAAAATTTCTGGTACCAGATCATTTTGAATGAAATATTGACACATCGTTGGTACATTGGTTATAGAATTGTCTCTGAATTCACTATCACATAGTGACGGAGGGGTGTGCAAATAATTTTGTTGACAGTTAACATTTGGTCAGGTCTACATCGGCAGATAATGAGAATTCCCAGAAATACTTGTAACCGAGTCTAAGCCGAGCAGTAGTAACATCTAGAAGTCTGCTGATTTTATTGGATGAACCATAGATGTGTGGCTCCTTTTGCATAATAGTATTGAACGAAAGTTAATCTCCCCAAACACTTTCGCGTTTTGGGCAAGTTACCCCTCCACTCTCTCCATTTTTTTTTTTGACATTCCCTGGTAGACAAATGTCTTTCATTTTGGTATCAATGCGTTCGCAATAGAATTCCCAACAGAACTATGTGCATATAATGTCAAAGACAGCAGCGCGCTCCACCTGCCGACAAGATGAATGTAGGCCAAGGGTACCAGAAAAAGAAAGCTGACCCACCCTCAGGCAACTCTCATTACATTAGAGAGCGTGGTAATACTGAAAAGTGTATACCCTTTTCAATTTTGTTACCTCAATTCTCATCCTAGGTTTTTCAATTTGGCATCAATGTGTTCGCAATAGAATTCTCTACAGGACTAAAGGCATATAAACTCCAAAAGCCCGGCTTACCATCCGCAACAAACAAAGAAAGCGAGAGTGTGTTACCAGGGAGCGCACAAGAGCGATAAAATGTATACACTCTTTTCATTTTGGTCACCTCAATTGTCATCCTAGGTCTTTCATTTTGGTATCAATGTGTTCGCAATAGAATTATCTACAGGACTAAAGGCATATAAACTCCAAAAGCACGGCGTACCATCCGCACAAAACAGAGAAAGTGAGATAAAGTAACCCGGGAGCACTCTAGTGCAATGTAATGTGAACACTCTTTTCACTTTGGTTACCTCAATTCTCGTCATATGTCTTTCATTTTGGTATCAATGTGTTCGCAATTGTATCTGCTGGCATTTACCCTTTGCTTGGATCTGAAGGGTTTTAGGCTCACCACGATGCAATCTGATAGTACCACACGTGTATATACCTATCTTCCAGCAGCAATTCACTCATTCAAACCGACTTATAATAGTTATCCATATATAAATGGTAATCTTTGTTCTACCTGTTAACCTGTCATATGAAGAAAGATTGTCAAAGCTTATATTACATTCTCTAGAAAAGCAAAGAATTAGGAGTGACATATGGTAGAGGTGCACAATGGGATGAATGGACATAACAAAGGGGACATTAATGGGGTATTAAAAGTAGCAACACAAGACAGAACTCGAGACAAAGTGTAAAAATTGGAAAAATTTAGATTTAGGAAAGAACTGCATGAGTAAATACACTGGGTTTGTACATTAAGGTTCATGTATGCAATATTACAGAGTTCCAGTTAACTCCCATGCATGCAATTAATTTATGTTATGTTTATGTGTTTTTTATGTTAAAATGTTTTTGTTGATTTGTTTGTATATTTTCATAAGTAAAGCATGCTTACCGTCTTATTCCAAGTTTTATGATAACTTTACAATGTTTAAAACATAAAGTTCAATATATATTCTGGTTTTCATACAGGAATTATACGTTAATATAACATCATAATAACGTAATGATGTCGTGTAAATAACGTTATACTGACGTCATATAAATGTTATATTTATGTTATAAGAACGTAAATTGGATAGCTTTACAGAAAGTAAACAAAAAAAACTAAATGTTGACTGAAAATTATTTATTCTTAAATATAAAGCATGAAAACATTATAATACCATAGCATTTACTATTATTTTTAAATTTTTACATAAATCTTAAAAAACTGTGTCTCAAGAATATATGTTTTTAGTTATATCCTTTGGTTTTAAGAATGTCAGATATACGTATTTATGTCAAAAGTTACAGTATTACCTTTGTGGAACCATTTAAAAACGTCCACAAACGTTCTGTGTTTGCTGGGATAGCTTCTTTCTCAGACAACCTAAGGAATCTTATTATAAACAACAATCTCAACAAAAACCACATCATTCTGGGAGGAGATTTTAATATTGACCTGGGTCAACAAAATTGCTCTCAAGTTGACTATTTCCTTAACAGCATGAACTCCTGTATGCTAATCCCCACAATCACCAAACCTACCCGAGTCACTCAAACATCAGCCACTACCTTGGACCACATATGGACAAACATAACAGCTTCCCTTGTATCTGGTATATTCTACGACAGAACAACTGACCACTATCCTACCTTTCTCATAGCGAACATGGACATAACACCACCAAAAAGCAAGAAACTTTCATTTAGGCTACACAGTGAATCAGCTTTAGACAATCTTACAGAGGCACTTTACAATATTAACTGGGATTCTGAATTCAATAATACCCATGATATAAATTCATTAGCTAACCTCTTCATCTCCAAAACTCTAAGCCTCTACAACCTTCATTGTCCCCTTCTTACCAAGCAAGTAACTGACAAAAGATTAAACAATCCATGGCTCACAAGTGGCATTCTCAACTCAATCAACAAGAAACATGAATATGAAAAGAAAGTTAGGATTGGCCTAGTTTCAAAGGAAGTAGCTAAAAGGTACTCATCAATGCTTACCAGTATCATAAGAAAGGCAAAACTTGCATATTATGTGAATAGATTCAATGAAGCAAAAGGCAACATGAAAAGCACTTGGAAAACTATCTCTAGTATCCTAGGAACTAAACAACACTCACATAACCAAATAAAACTCTACAAGGATGGGGATATACCGTCAACTAATCTAGAAATGGCAAATGAATTTAATAGTTTCTTTTCATCGGTTGGTGCTAATCTTGCCAGTAAAATCCCACAGACTTAGACACATATTAACACATATCTCTCAGGCAGCTATCCAAACTCTCTTCTCCTTTCACCAATCAGCCCGGCAGATGTTGTGTCCATCATACATTCTCTAAAAACCAAGGCAGGGAACACCAGTGAAATTCCGTCCATTGTGTACAAGAGAGCCTCCCATGCCCTTGCCCCACCCATAGCACTACTTTTCAACAAATCTATAGAGTATCACACCTTCCCTGATATCCTCAAAAAAGCAAGAGTAACGCCAGTCCATAAAGGAGGCAATCCGGCGGACATAAACAATTATAGACCAATATCAAATCTACCCATTCTATCAAAAATATTTGAAAAAATTATTTACAAACAGCTCTATTCCTACCTCGTAAAATTCGACATACTCAGCCCCTGCCAGTTTGGCTTCCGGTCCCAAAAGAGCACCAATGATGCAATCATTAGTCTCCTTGACATTATCTACTCAGCCCTTGACAAAAATGAGTTTCCGATTGGACTCTTCATTGACCTAAGAAAGGCCTTTGATACTGTTAATCACAACTACCTCTTACTTAAACTCCAGCATTATGGAATCCGAGGCCTTGCCCTTCACTACATCCGATCCTATCTTAGTGACAGACACCAATATGTAACCATCAATGATACAACTTCTTCCACTCTACCAGTTACCGTTGGAGTGCCACAGGGCAGCATCTTAGGACCTCTTCTATTTCTTATATATATAAACGATCTGCCTAATGTCTCTAATATTCTCAAACCTATATTGTTTGCTGACGATACTACCTTTATCTACTCAAACCTCAACCCTCATACACTAAATAATGTTGTGAATAATGAATTAAAAAAAGTCCACTTATGGATGTCAATGAACAAACTAACATTAAACATCGAAAAGACTTACTACATCTTATTTGGAAGCAAATCATCAAATGCAATTCAGCTACAGATAGACAACATTAACATCAGTAATAAAAATGATGGCAAGTTTCTTGGCCTATTCCTAGACAAGAGACTCAACTTCAGCACCCACATTCAACACATAACTAAGAAAGTCTCTAAGACAGTTGGTATACTCTCCAAAATCAGATATTATGTTCCTAACTCTGCTCTCCTCTCACTATATTATGCACTAATCTACCCCTATCTGAATTATGGTATCTGTGCATGGGGGTCTACCACTGCAAACCACCTTAAGCCCATCATCACACAGCAAAAATCTGCTATCAGAATTATAACTAACTCTGCTTTCAGACAACACTCAGCTCCCTTGTTTAAATCCCTAAACTTGCTAAATATTAACTCCCTCCACACATTCTCTTGTGTCAACTACATTTACAAAACCCTGTTCTTAAATGCAAACCATGCTCTGAAACTCTCCCTGGACAGATGTAATAGGACCCATTATCACCACACCAGAAATAAATATCTCTTTGATATCCCCAGGGTCAAACTTAATCTGTGTAAACACTCTATGCAAATTAAGGGACCTAGTCTATGAAACTCACTCCCTAGTGAATTGAAAAACTGTAAAACTCTTGCCTTATAATATAATAATATAATATGTTTATTCAGGTAAGGTATATACATACAAGTGATGTTACATTAATGGATTGATATATAGATAGAGCTAGTACATACAATGCCTAAAGCCACTATTATGCAATGCGTTTCGGGCAAGAAAAACATTAATATCTAGAACTTAATACTAATTGAGCATAAAGAATAAAAAGTGTTGAGAACAAATACAAATAAAGATAAAAAAAAGGGGGAACATGACTGAAAAAGCAGCACAAATACAATTATGTCGACAAACAGTGTTGATTAAAAAAAGGAAAATAACAGACATGGGTTGACAAAAGAGGAGTGAGGTAGGTTACAGGGAATTTATTAGGTAGTGTTTAGTTTTTATCTTAAACTGGTTGAGAGAGGTACAGTCTTTAACATGGTAGGGAAGGTCATTCCACATTCTGGGCCCCTTGATTTGTAGAGCATTTCTAGTTTGATTAAGTCGTACTCTAGGAATATCAAAACTGTATTTATTTCTGGTGAGGTGCTCATGGGTTCTGTTACAACCTTCTATGAAGCTTTTGAGATCAGGATTGGCATTATAGTTTAGCGTTTTATATATGTATAATACACATGAGAGAATGTGCAGTGACTTAATGTCTAACATATTCAGAGATTTGAGTAGGGGTACCGAGTGATGTCTGGGGCCAGAGTTGGATATTGTTCTAATAGCAGCTTTGTGTTGGGTAATTAGAGGACGTAAGTGATTTTGGGTAGTAGAACCCCAAGCTCAAATACCATAGTTGAGATATGGGAGTAATAGAGAGTCACCAGGGCAGGGCGTGGTACATAATATCTGATCTTAGAAAGAATGCCCACAGTTTTTGAAACTTTTTTTGATATATTTAGAATGTGTCCCTGGAAATTCAGCTTGTGATCAATGAGAATGCCAAGGAATTTGCCATCTAATTTGTTACAAATTTGGGTATTGTTTATTTTGAGATTTATTTGACTAGAGGATTTATTGCCAAACAGAATATAGAAAGTTTTGTCAATGTTAAGGGTGAGTTTGTTGGCAGTTAGCCAAAGATGGACTTTATTTAGCTCAGTATTTACTGTGGCATTTAGAGCAAGAGGGTCAGGACTGGAGTAAATGAAGGTTGTGTCGTCAGCAAATAGAATTGGTTTGAGGTGTTGGGAGGCATTTGGAAGGTCATTAATGTAGATGAGAAAGAGGAGAGGGCCAAGTATGCTGACCTGAGGAACACCAATGTTGATGGGTAGGGTGGGAGAAATTGTATTATTCACAGAAACATATTGGAGCCTGTCAGTAAGGTAGGATTCGAGGTATTGTAGGGAGTGTCCTCTGACTCCATAATGATGTAGTTTAAGAAGAAGGTTTTGGTGGTTGACAGTATCAAAAGCTTTACGCAGGTCCACAAATAACCCAACAGGGAGCTCCTTTTTATCAAGAGCTGTATGAATCGAGTTAAGCATACTAATAAGTGCATCGTTAGTGCTTTTTTTGGGTCTGAAGCCATATTGGCAAGGGCTAAGTATATTGAGTTTGGCTAGATATGAGTAAAGCTGCTTGTATATAAGTTTTTCCAAAATTTTTGACAAGTTTGGCAGGATTGATATAGGTCTGTGGTTGTTAACATCTGTGGGATCACCACATTTGTGGACAGGCGTTACTCTCGCTTTTTTTAGAATATCTGGAAAGGTTTGGAGTTCAAGTGACTTGTTGAAGAGCAAAGCAATAGCAGGGGCTAAAGATCTGGAGGCTTTTTTGTAAATTAAAGTTGGTATCTCCTCAAGGGCACCAGACTTGGTTTTAAGGAAAAAGGATTATCTCATTGACGTCAGTGGAATTAATAGGCTTTAGGTACAGAGACTGTGGATAGTTACCTGTAAGATAGTCCTTAATGTCAGTACTAGAAGATGGAATACCATTTGCAAGGGATGAACCAATGGAAGAGAAGAACCTATTGAACTCAATAGCAGAATCAGAGGCTGAAAGCTGACCATCGTTATTAGACAGGAGACTCGGTTTGTTATTTAAAGATTTCTTTGGTCCCAATATTTGTGAAATTGTGCTCCAAGTTTGTTTAATGTTGCTCTTTATTTGGGTAAATTTATCTTCGTAGTATTTAGTTTTGGCTCGTCTAATTATCTTAGATAGCAATAATGAGTAATTCTTTGAGAATTCTTTGGAGACAATTCCTAACCTATACTTCTTCTCAAGGTCGTGTTTTTTGTTAAAGGATTTAAGTATTCCCTTTGTAAGCCAAGGATTGTTAAGCCTTTTGCTTGTGACTTGTTTTGTAAGCCTAGGACAGTGGGTGTTATAAAGGCTAAGAGTTGTTTGTAGAAAAGATTGCACTGCTAGGTTGATGTCCCCTATGTTACCTAACTCGGACTCCCAGTTGACATTATCAGCAGTAGTTATAAAATTGTTTATAGCAGTTTCATTGTGCAGCCTAAAGCTTAACTCCCTTGTTTCTAGAGGTGGTTTGCTAATGTTAGTTAAGAGAAATGTGGGGTAATGGTCTGTAGTGCTATCGGTGATTATACCTGAAGTAAGCGGAGAGGTTATGTTGGTCCAGATGTGATCTAGAGTCGTGGCAGTGCTATCAGTGATTCTAGTAGGTCTAGTGATTAAGGGTATGAGGAAGCAGGAATTCATACAGTTGAGGAAGCTAACAGCAGTAGGGTGTTCTGGCTCGCAGAGGTCAATATTAAAGTCCCCTGCGATAATTAGGTGGTTTTTGTTCAGTCTGTTATCAAGTATTCGATTTCTAAGGTTTGAGTTGAATTCAGACACATCAGTGTTGGGAATTCTATAGACTGCACCCACAGACAGGACAGACTCGGCACCCTTGACTCTGAAGCTGGCGAAGATATACTCCCCATAGCAGTCTCTAGTTCTAATTTCTTTTAAGCATGTTAGTTCTTGGTGGTAGTAAAGAGCAGTGCCACCACCTCTCTGAAGTTGACGACAGTTGTGAATTGCTGAGTAGTTAGGCATGTTAAAGAGTTGAGTAGTATCCTCTTTCAACCATGTTTCAGTAAGTATAATAAAAGAGAATTTGTTGCCAATAGTTTCAATCAAGGCACTAACATCATCGAAGTGTTTACCTAGGGATCTAACGTTCAAATTGATTACAGAGATATTGTGATTATGAGTTAATACATTGTTTACATCATGTGCTGCAAAATATCTGCAATTTAGATCATTAAAGTGATTATTGTCATTGATAGTGGATACCCAGCAAACACAGAACGTATGTGGACGTTTTTAAATGGTGCCACAAAGGTAATACTGTAACTTTTGACATAAATATGTATATCTGACATTCTTAAAACCAAAGGATATAACTAAAAACATATATTCTTGAGACACAGTTTTTTAAGATTTATGTAAAAATTTAAAAACAATAGTAAATGCTATGGTATTATAATGTTTTCATGCTTTATATTTAAGAATAAATAATTTTCAGTCAACATTTAGTTTTTTTTGTTTACTTTCTGTAAAGCTATCCAGTTTACGTTCTTATAACTTAAATATAACATTTATATGACGTCAGTATAACGTTATTTACACGACATCATTACGTTATTATCATGTTATATTAACATATAATTCCTGTGTGAAAACCAGAATATATATTGAACTTTATGTTTTAAACCTTGTAAAGTTATCATAAAACTTGGAATAAGACGATAAGCATGCTTTACTTATGAAAATATACAAACAAATCAACAAAAACATTTTAACATAAAAAACATGAACATAACATAAATTAACAGCATGCATGGGAGTTAATTGGAACTCTGTAATATTGCATACATGAACCTTAAGGTACAAACCCAGTGTATTTACCCATGCAGTTCTTTCCTAAATCTAAATTTTTCCAATTTTTACACTTTGTTTCGAGTTCTGTCTTGTGTTGCTACTTTTAATACCCCATTAATGTCCCCTTTGTTATGTCCATTCATCCCATTGTGCACCTCTACCATATGTCACTCCTAATTCTTCGCTTTTCTAGAGAATGTAATATAAGCTTTGACAATCTTTCTTCATATGACAGGTTAACAGGTAGAACAAAGATTACCATTTATATATGGATAACTATTATAAGTCGGTTTGAATGAGTGAATTGCTGCTTGAAGATAGGTATATACACCTGCGGTACTATCAGATTGCATCGTGGTGAGCCTAAAACCCTTCAGATCCAAGCAAAGGGTAAAATGCCAGCAGATACAATTGCGAACACATTGATACCAAAATGAAAGACATATGACGAGAATTGAGGTATCCAAAGTGAAAAGAGTGTTCACATTACATTGCACTAGAGTGCTCCCAGGTTACTTTCTCTCACTTTCTCTGTTTTGTGTGGATGGTCCGCCGTGCTTTCATCACGTCAGCGGGTGGAGCACGCTGCTGTTTTTGACATTTCATGCATAAATTCCGGTTGGAAATTCTATTGCGAACACATTGATACCAAAATGAAAGACCTAGGATGACAATTGAGGTGACCAGAATGAAAAGAGTGTATACATTTTATCGCTCTTGTGCGCTCCCTGGTAACACGCTCTCGCTTTCTCTGTTCGTTGCGGATGGTAAGCCGGGCTTTTGGAGTTTATATGCCTTTAGTCCTGTAGAGAATTCTATTGCGAACACATTGATGCTAAATTGAAAAACCTAGGGTGAGAATTGAGGTAACAAAGTTGAAAAGGGTATACACTTTTCAGTATTATCACGCTCAGCTTTCTTTTTCTGGTACCCTTGGCCTACATTCATCTTGTCGGCGGGTGGAGTGCGCTGCTGTCTTTGACATTATATGCACATAGTTCTGTTGGGAATTCTATTGCGAACGCATTGATACCAAAATGAAAGACATAGGACGAGAATTAAGGTGACAAAGTTGAAAAGAGTATGCACTTTTCAGTATTTCCGCACACTACCAGGGAATGTCCAAAAAAAAATGGAGAGAGTGGAGGGGTAACTTGCCCAAAACGCGAAATTGTTTGGGGAGATTAACTTTCGTTCAATACTATTATGCAAGAGGAGCGACACATCTATGGTTCATCCAATAAAATCAGCAGACTTCTAGATGTTACTACTGCTCGGCTTAGACTCGGTTACAAGTATTTCTGGGAATTCTCATTATCTGCCGATGTAGACCTGACCAAATGTTAACTGTCAACAAAATTGTTCGTACACCCTCCGTCACTATGTGATAGTGAATTCAGAGACAATTTTATAACCAATGTACCAACGATGTGTCAATATTTCATTCAAAATTATCTGGTACCAGAAATTTTAGCCAAATATCCCCAGTTTGCTAACTGTAAGTAGTAACAAAGTGATTGTAACCTATCCACCGCTGCCCACTGGATGGGGGACGGTGTGCAGGACAAACATATCAATTGTGACACTAGCTCTCCACATATGTCAGTTGCTTAATTTAGAAACTGTACTTGTGATCGATCTCGAACCCATTGTTGATGTGACGACTTATACTGAATTTTGTAACTAGCTCATCAAGATTGTAACTTGCTTAGCTAAATGAATTGTGGGGTTCAGTCCCTGAGCCCATTATGTGCCTCTGTAACCCTTTCCACTACTGCCCACAAGATGGGTATGGGGTGCATAATAAATGAACTAAACTAACTTTAAGGCATCCTGAAAGAAAGCTTGGAGGGCTTGAAAAATTGCAGAACGAAGCCGTGAGGATAATCCTTGGGTGCCCTCGTACCACAAAGATACTTAATATGAGAAAGGAACTTAATATTCCGAGCGTTGTTTATCGTGTTACTGAAAATAACTGTCAAATTGGTATAAAAATGCTTAGGCTAGCTCATCCTAACCCTTGCACAGAAGCCCTCCAGAATTTCTTTATTGAATGTTGAAAACAACCCTCAAGTTGACTATTTGTGTAACAGCATGCACTCCTGTATGCTAATCCCCACAATCACCAAGCCCACCCGAGTCACTCAAACATCTGCCACTACCCTGGATCACCTTTGGACTAATATAACAGCTCCCCTTACATCTGGGGTAATTTATGACAAAACAACTGACCACTATCCTACTTTCCTCATAGCAAACATTGACACATCACCACCAGAAACCAAAAAACTTTCATTCAGGCTACATAGTGAATCAGCTTTAGGCAATCTCTCTAATGCACTTCACAATATTAACTGGGAATCTGAATTTAATAATTCACAGGATATAAACTCATCAACTAACCTCTTTCTCTCCAAAACTCTAAGCCTCTACAACACTCACTGTCCCCTCCTTACCAAACAAGTAACTGATAAAAGAAAAAATAACCCGTGGCTCACAAGTGGCATAATTAAATCAATCAACAAAAAACATGAATACGAAAAGAAATTTAGGAGTGGCCTAATTCCAATGGAAGTAGTTAAAAGGTACTCATCAGTGCTTACCAGTATCATAAGAAAAGCAAAACTTTCATACTATGAGACTAGATTCAAAGAAGCAAAAGGCAACATGAAAAGCACATGGAATACCATCTCTAACATCCTGGGAACTAAACAACACTCCCACAACCAGATAACACTCTCTAAGGATGGCCTTACACTGTCATCTGACTTAGAAATGGCGAATGAATTTAATAGCTTCTTTTCATCGATTGGTGCTAACCTTGCAAGTAAAATCCCACAGACTCAGACACATATCAACACATATCTCTCAGGCAGCTATCCAAACTCTCTTCTCCTCTCACCAGTCAGCCCGTCAGATGTTGTGTCCATCATACACTCACTAAAAACCAAAGCTGGGAACATCAGTGAAATCCCATCCATTGTATACAAGAGCGCCTCCCATGCCCTTGCACCACCTATAGCTCTGCTGTTCAACAAATCCCTTGAGTGTCATACCTTCCCTGATATCCTTAAAAACGCAAGAGTAACGCCAGTTCATAAAGGAGGTAATCCGTCAGACATAAACAACTACAGACCAATATCAAACCTACCCATACTATAAAAAATATTTGAAAAAATTATCTACAAACAGCTCTACTCCTATCTCGTAAAATTCGACATTCTTAGCCCCTGTCAGTTAGGCTTCCGCTCTCAAAAGAGTACCAACGATGCAATTATTAGTCTCCTTGATATAATTTACTCTGCCCTTGACAAAAATTAGTTTAGTCATATCTCAGCAGAGGAAACAAAGATACTAAACGGGTGTCCACCCAGGCAGGGAGGAGCTGTTCGCAAGATGCAACTGTATGATGGCTCCCAGCTTGACTATGTTAACAGATTCAAATACCTTGGTCTTGTATTGTCCTGTTGTATTCAGACTCTGTCGTCAGTATAATGAGAGGCTCCATAAGCCCTCTTGGAGATGTTGCAGGTTATCACTCAGGCTATGGTGCCAATGTCACAATTGTCAAAATGATGTACCTTGCATACATCAGATCTTTAGTGGATTATGTTGCATCTCTGCTTGCATTGATGACTGAAAGAAAGCTTAAAGGGCTTGAAATCTTGCAGAACGAAGCCTTGAAGATAATCCTTGGATGTCCCTAGTACCGCAAAGATACTTAACATGAGGAAGGAACTTAATATTAACTTAATAATAGAATATTACCTGAATAAACATCTGAATCTGAATCTGAATATGAGTGCATATTCTACTGCATTACTATTTGTAATGATCCTCATATTGTGCTTCAGTAATCCAATGTATAACCCTGAGATGTTTTCCTAATTGTACTTAGGATTCCTTGTTCATTATTGTGTATTGTTCTGATCTGGTTTTGTGTCAAAAATTCTTGCATCGTACCTGTAAACAATTTTTTGACAATTTTACTGTAATTATCCTACTTAAAATCATCTGTACTTGTAAAGTAAAGCTGTAATGTACCTGTTAAACACTTTTTATCAATTTTACATTTAATTATTTAAAACTTTGTTTAAGAATTTGCTCAAAGATTAGTTTAAGGACTTGCCCGAAACGCTATATGCAAGCTAGTGGTTTTACAAGATTATAATTCTAACTTAAGCTCTATGTTGTCTCTTAACCCTCAATGTACGTTCTTGTATATATATAAATAAATAAATAAATAAATAACGAGGGATCGAGGCATTAATGCGCAGTACGTGCTTCCCTCATCTGTGACGTCACAGCGCCATCTGACGACAGCATAAACACAGGCGGCCATTTTATGTTCCACCAAGATTAAAAAAAAAAATAATTTTGCCCCGAGGGGCGAGTTTATTGGGCAGCGCCCAATGTGTTCGCAATAGAATGTTCTACAAGAACATGTATAAAATAAGTGACACAGAGATTATTGATGTGTGTATTTGTGTGGGTGATTATAAATATGTATGTGTATGTATATATGTATACATATATATATATATATATATGTACATGTATGTATGAGAGTGTGTACATGTATATATAACATTAATAATTTTGTAACTAGCGTCAAAAATTGTTATTTGCTTAGCTAAACAAACTAGAGAGTTCAGTTCCTGAACCCATTATGTGCCTCTGTAATCCTTTACACCACCGCCCACGGGATGGGTATGGGGTGCATAATAAAGAAAGAAATTGAAATAATAAGGGTATGAAATGTATCAACATAAAACATTAATGTTAGTGGCCATCAGGTAAAATCAGGTTATTATTTGTAAAGAATTTAAATGAGTTAAACTAAATACGAACTTAATATGTTTTGCTAACGCAAAAATATATTCCCGAGGTATTGTAATTGCAAATAAATATTTAATACAATTATTTGTATCATTTTTTTTATTTTAGATTTCCGTATTGCTTGATAATATATAATAGCGTTTAGATAATGCTAGCGCTGGACATTCTTTAGGCTCGTTGCATGTTGTGGTAGTCGCCGCCATTTTAAAACCGTGTCGAGAGGGACTGCTGCTGGCTTATCCACAAAATCCTGCTGCATCTTCAATAGTTAAGGTAACTGTTTTCTTTTATTTGCTCTTAGACATGTGTAGTATATATATAAGCTTGTGGTGGTAGGCTGGATGGTGTGTTGATGGTGGTGTTGTGTTGATGGCCCTGGCTGGAGGTGTGTTGATGGTGGTGTTGTGTTGATGGCCCTGGCTGGAGGTGTGTTGATGGTGGTGTTGTGTTGATGGCCCTGGAGGTGTGTTGGTGGCCCTGGAGGTGTGTTGGTGGCCCTGGAGGTGTGTTGGTGGCCCTGGAGGTGTGTTGGTGGCCCTGGAGGTGTGTTGGTGGCCCTGGCTGGAGGTGTGTTGATGGTGGTGTTGTGTTGATGGCCCTAGAGGCGTGTTGATGGCCCTGGAGGCGTGTTGATGGCTCTGGAGGTGTGTTGGTGGCCCTGGAGGTGTGTTGGTGGCCCTGGAGGTGTGTTGGTGGCCCTGGAGGTGTGTTGGTGGCCCTGGAGGTGTGTTGATGGCCCTGGAGGTGTGTTGATGGTGGTGTTGTGTTGATGGCTCTGGAGGCATGTTGATGGCCCTGGAGGTGTGTTGGTGGCCCTGGAGGTGTGTTGGTGGCCCTGGCTGGAGGTGTGTTGATGGTGGTGTTGTGTTGATGGCCCCGGAGGCGTGTTGATGGCCCTGGAGGCGTGTTGATGGCTCTGGAGGTGTGTTGGTGGCCCTGGAGGTGTGTTGGTGGCCCTGGAGGTGTGTTGGTGGCCCTGGAGGTGTGTTGGTGGCCCTGGAGGTGTGTTGGTGGCCCTGGAGGTGTGTTGGTGGCCCTGGCTGGAGGTGTGTTGATGGTGGTGTTGTGTTGATGGCCCTGGAGGTGTGTTGATGGTGGTGTTGTGTTGATGGCTCTGGAGGCATGTTGATGGCCCTGGAGGTGTGTTGGTGGCCCTGGAGGTGTGTTGGTGGCCCTGGAGGTGTGTTGGTGGCCCTGGAGGTGTGTTGGTGGCCCTGGAGGTGTGTTGGTGGCCCTGGCTGGAGGTGTGTTGATGGTGGTGTTGTGTTGATGGCCCTGGAGGCGTGTTGATGGCCCTGGAGGCGTGTTGATGGCTCTGGAGGTGTGTTGGTGGCCCTGGAGGTGTATTGGTGGCCCTGGAGGTGTGTTGGTGGCCCTGGAGGTGTGTTGATGGTGGTGTTGTGTTGATGGCTCTGGAGGCATGTTGATGGCCCTGGAGGTGTGTTGGTGGCCCTGGAGGTGTGTTGGTGGCCCTGGAGGTGTGTTGGTGGCCCTGGCTGGAGGTGTGTTGATGGTGGTGTTGTGTTGATGGCCCTGGAGGCATGTTGATGGCCCTGGAGGTGTGTTGGTGGCCCTAGCTGGAGGTGTGTTGATGGCCATATATATATATATATATATATATATATATATATATATATATATATATATATATATATATATATATATATATATATATATATATATATATATATATATATATATATATATTATGAATATCAGAGGTCCCAGGACATTGGACCCAGGACAATTATTGTGCATGTGTAGTATGTATATTTATGTAGTATATTTGGCATATTTAATGGCATTTAGTTAATGCCACTTAGTGGCATGTCTCTGCACCGTTTCCAGTTTGTTGATATGCTTTCTAAGATATGGGCACACCATACAACTGCTGCATACTCCAACTTTGGTGTAACAAAAATTGTGAACAATTTCAAAATTTCTGTTGAAGAAATCCTGTTTCCTAGTTCTGCATCTGTTTTGGTATAACACCTCCTTTTTTACTAGGCCTGCAATTATGAATGCCTTTATAACCAGCTAAGTTGTAGAGTTGGGTATAGTCTTTACTTAGCCAAGTTTCTGTTAAAATGAGGGTCCGTCTAATTACCACAAGCTACCACAAGCTACACAAGCTTCACAAAGCTTCCTGGCAATACGTTAGTAATGAATAAATATGATATGTTAGGTTAGGTTGACCTAACTTAACCTAACCGACGCTTGGATCGTCGACTTGATTTGGCGTCACCAGCTCTATATTTTCGTCTAATTTCTTTATAAAAAGATACTTTTTCAGATTAAAATTATGCTTTTTCGTGTTGTACATTCAGCACCAACATTATAATGAGTAAATATATCATATTTATTCATTACTAACGTATTGCCAGGAAGCTGAGTGGTTAGGTCTCGATAAATTTCCTGGTATAATATTATTGTTTGCTATTCTCCATCTTAGACTAGGCAAGTTGAAGTCACCTAGGAAGATAATATGAGGTATCGAGTTCTCCATTTTGTTTATCTGTTCTGTGAATTCCTCGGCCGTTGCATCTGGCGGTTTGTATATTAGAATAATCACTAAATTTATTTTCTCTATTTTTAATCCCAATACCTCTACCACCTCATTTGTAATGTTAAGGAGCTCCGAGCATACAAGGTCTTCCATAGTATACAGACCCACTCCTCCATGTGACCTAATTTTCCTATCACAGTTGTGTACTTTTCGAGACTACATTTCAAATATTCCCTAACATACATGGCTTCTCCCCCCTCTTTGTGTAAAATAGTTTAAATCCATTTATGGGACATTCAGCAAATAGTTCTCTATTTTTTACATTCATCAATGTTTCGGTACGTGCAATAGTATGTATTGTTTCATTGCAGATAACAGCATTTAAATTTTTTTTGTTTCTTAGACTTAGACTCGTACTACCAAGTTGCTGTTGGCAATTGGATAATTTTTTTATGAAGTCATTTGTTATTTTTTCCCCTACTTTAGTAATTTATGCTTTTGATCTCAATTAGTTTTATATCCTAGCTTTTTAATTTTTTCCCCTTATATATTGCCATCTTATTTGTCTGCTTTACATGGCTTAAGCAAAGTCATGTCTGCTTAAGCCTTTGTTATTTTACTAATTTACCTGTTTTAATTATTATTTGTTTTCAAAGTTTAGTTTACCCCATTTTATTTGCTTTTTGCAGTACAATACTTTACTAATAATCTTGTAATAGTAATTGGTAATGTAGCACTTGGCCTTTCTCCTTCAGAATGTATGCACACATTATAGAAAGAAGAAGAGAATACCACACAAGATGGCAGCGTATGTCACGGGCCAAAAAGCGACGCCTAAAAGAACAGGTAAACCTCGAAGTCTTTCAGAGGTTGATAGATGGAAAGCGACTGAATACAGGCAACTCTTTCTCTACACCGGTAAGATTGTACTGAAGGGAATCTTACCCAAAGAATTGTATGACCATTTCCTGACTCTTGAGTGTAGCCATTTCTATTCTTGTATCACCTAAATTGATTCAGTTAAATTACAGCCAATATGCACATGATCTTTTGCTGTACTTTGTGTTAAAGGCTCGTGAGCTGTATGGTAAGGATTTTTTAGTGTACAATGTACACTGCCTAACACACATATCCTCTGATGCCAAAGAGTTTGGTAGTTTGGACAGATGTTCAGCATTTCCATTTGAAAATTACCTGCAGCAGGTTAAGAATATGGTTCGATCAAGTAAAAACCCTCTTGTTCAAGGAGGATTTAAGGGGTTTACTGGAGAACTTGGCAAAGGTATATTCACAATAGTCGTCTCTATTACTAATGACACTATTGCAGATGAAGGTATCTTTGTAAGATATTGCTATGCCACCTCCTTTTTTTATTAGGCCTGCAGTTGTGAATGGCTTTATTATCAGCCAAGTTGTAGCATACAACATAGCATATATATGTATATGGCATACATATATATATATATAATATATTTATTTATTTATTCAAAATTCGTCAGTGTACTACATTTTTGTTGTTGCTTTTAGGTGATGCTTTTAACCAGTGTACGTGGGTCTGATTGTGCAACCACGGTTCGAAGAATAATGAAGATATGAACAAACGGCCTGTGGTCACTATACAGTCTGGAAGGGCAAAAGAAGAAATTGGCATTTCTACAAAAACAAGAACTATATAATGTTATTTTAAGTAAGTAACCAAAAAATTAAATAATTTTTTTAAAGTTTAAAATTCACTTAAAAATTTAAATTTTAAGTTAAAAAATTTTAACCAAAAAACTTAATATTTTTCATATTTGGAACCATTCCATAATATTTTCCCAAGCATAAATGATTATATTTCTGTCACTTGCTCTTAAGATTGTTTCATTTAATAGAGGTTGGGCATAATTGTTCTCTGCTGCTAATAGAACTGACTGACTTAGCTATAGGAAAATGTAAACTTAATTGGTTTATCCATTACAGTATTTTGCAGTTTATTTCATGATCCTGTGCTTAATACTTGCATAAATAGTAGATTACAAAATGCATTTTTATATCATTAGTATTGAATAATAATAATGCAAATAATTGACTTATAAATGATGTACAATTAATTGGTAGGTGATATTATATTATTAATATTTTTTCATTCTTGCAAAGCCTTAACAAAGCCATTAACATGTTAATATAAACTTGATCACCTTCCACTTATTTTCTCATGTGCTACCTACATGTACAAAACCTTATTCCTAAATGCATATTTTGTTCTGAAACTTGTCCTTTATATGTTGTGTATCACCATCTCTGGAGAGTTTTATCTGATTGATGTATAAATTACTTTTAACTTTACAGAATATTATTGTTATACTGAATTTATTATTATATAAATAACTTAATTTTACAGAATCATCTATCAACGCACATCCACAAGTTGAGGAGGAGGATGTGACCTTCCAGATTTCTGAAGTACTGAAACATGCACCAAACAGGCCTGGTGGATCTAGGTACAAGGTAAAATAATTTAAATTTTTTTTTTTTTTTTTTTTACTAATTGTCCGATATATATATATATATATATATATATATATATATATATATATATATATATATATATATATATATATATATATATATTATTAAATATGACCGAAAAAGTAAGATTAATAATTCTAACACAAATTTTCTCAATCTTTCGTACATTTCGCTTCACTGTTGGAGGTAAATAAAAAATCACTTCTCCTAAATTCATTTTTATTTCTAGTCTGACGCGACACGGGCGCGTTTCGTAAAACTTATTACATTTTCAAAGACTTCACAAATACACAACTGATTAGAACTTACGTATTCTCTGATTTTATATCTACATTTGAGTGAGGTGGGAAGGGTGATGTGGCATTAACACAAGACAGAACAAGGGGGGATATTAATAGGGTATTAAAAGTATCAACACAAGACAGAACAGAAACAATGGGTATTGAATAGAAGTGTTTGTAGAAAGCCTATTGGTCCATATTTCTTGATGCTTCTATATTGGAGCGGAGTCTTGAGGTGGGTAGAATATAGTTGTGCAATAATTGGCTGTTGATTGCTGGTGTTGACTTCTTGATGTGTAGTGCCTCGCAAACGTCAAGCCGCCTGCTATCGCTGTATCTATCGATGATTTCTGTGTTGTTTACTAGGATTTCTCTGGCGATGGTTTGGTTATGGGAAGAGATTATATGTTCCTTAATGGAGCCCTGTTGCTTATGCATCGTTAAACGCCTAGAAAGAGATGTTGTTGTCTTGCCTATATACTGGGTTTTTTGGAGCTTACAGTCCCCAAGTGGGCATTTGAAGGCATAGACGACGTTAGTCTCTTTTAAAGCGTTCTGTTTTGTGTCTGGAGAGTTTCTCATGAGTAGGCTGGCCGTTTTTCTGGTTTTATAGTAAATCGTCAGTTGTATCCTCTGATTTTTGTCTGTAGGGATAACGTTTCTATTAACAATATCTTTCAGGACCCTTTCCTCCGTTTTATGAGCTGTGGAAAAGAAGTTCCTGTAAAATAGTCTAATAGGGGGTATAGGTGTTGTGTTAGTTGTCTCTTCAGAGGTTGCATGGCTTTTCACTTTCCTTCTTATGATGTCTTCGATGAAACCATTGGAGAAGCCGTTATTGACTAGGACCTGCCTTACCCTACAGAGTTCTTCGTCGACTTGCTTCCATTCTGAGCTGTGGCTGAGAGCACGGTCGACGTATGCGTTAACAACACTCCTCTTGTACCTGTCAGGGCAGTCGCTGTTGGCATTTAGGCACATTCCTATGTTTGTTTCCTTAGTGTAGACTGCAGTGTGGAAACCTCCGCCCTTTTCCATGACTGTTACATCTAGAAAAGGCAGCTTCCCATCCTTTTCCGTCTCGTAAGTGAAACGCAGCACGGAACTCTGCTCAAATGCCTCCTTCAGCTCCTGCAGATGTCTGACATCAGGTACCTGTGTAAAAATGTCGTCAACA